>NC_069503.1:187967868-188267868 GCF_027579735.1 Bombina bombina | reverse complement strand
TTACAGGGAACACACAGTTCTCATAGACCACAATGTAAAGACACTTTTCAGTGCCTTTTTTTTCTAACATCCCACACCCTCCAACTTTAACCCCAAAATACTGTCTATTGCAGTTATTTTATAAAAAAATAAAGATGCTTCTATCTTTACTTTTTAATAAAATATGCTAGACTGTATTTTGGGGGCATTTTAGGCCGATTTATACCTCACAGAGCAATAACCAGCCACTTGTAATGGCTGATTAATTATCGCATGCCCGCAATCAGGCAACTTTATTATATACACATAATAACACATACATATATATGTATGTAAGCAAATACATATTATTTACTGGGAATACACAGTTCCCATAGACCGCAACAATTTTAAGCTACTTACACCTAATCTAAGCCCCCTAATAAAGTAACAAAGCCCCCCAAAATAAAAAAATGCCCTACCCAATTCTAAATTAAAAAAGTTCAAAGCTCTTTTACCTTACCAGCCCTTAAAAGGGTCTTTTGCGGGGCATGCCACAAATAATTCAGCTTTTTTGCCTGTAAAAGAAAAATACAAACCCCCCCCCCAACATTAAAACCCACCAACCACATACCCCTAATCTAACCCAAACCCCCCTTAAAAAACCTAACACTAACCCCCGGAAGATCATCCTACCTTTAGTCGTCTTCAGCCAGCCGACCATCGATGGAACCGAAGAGGAGATCTGGAGCGACAGAAGTCATCATCCAAGGGGCGCTGAAGAAATCTTCCATCCGATGAAGTCATCATCCAGGCGGCGCTGAAGAATTCTTCCATCAAGGCGATGTCATCTTCCAAGCGGCGTCTTCAATCTTCATCCATCCGGAGCGGAGCAGAGCCATCTTCAGACGAGCCGCCGCGGAGCCATCATCTTCTTCCCGACGACTACCGACGAATGGATATTCCTTTAAGGGACGTCATCCAAGATGGCGCCCCTTCAAATCCGATTGGCTGATAGGATTCTATCAGCCAATCGGAATTAAGGTAGCAAAAATCTGATTGGCTGATTCAATCAGCCAATCAGATTGAGCTTGCAGTCTATTGGCTGATCGGAACAGCCAATAGAATGCAAGCTCAATCTGATTGGCTGATTGGATCAGCCATTCGGATTGAACTTCAATCTGATTGGCTGATTCAATCAGCCAATCAGATTTTTCCTACCTTAATTCCGATTAGCTGATAGAATCCTATCAGCCAATCGGAATTGAAGGGACGCCATCTTGGATGACGTCCCTTAAAGGAATATCCATTCGTTGGTAGTCATCGGGAAAAAGAGGATGGCTCCGCGTTGGCTCGTCTGAAGATGGCTCCGCTCCGGATGGATGAAGATTGAAGACCCCGCTTGGAAGATGACATCGCCCGGATGGAAGAATTCTTCAGAGCCGCCTGGATGATGACTTCATCGGATGGAAGATTTCTTCAGCGCCCCTTGGATGATGACTTCTGCCGCTCCGGATCTCCTCTTCGTTTCCATCGATGGTCAGCTGGCTGAAGACGACTCAAGGTAGGATGATCTTTAGGGGGGTAGTGTTAGGTTTTTTTAAGGGGGGTTTGGGTTAGATTAGGGGTATGTGGGTGGTGGGTTTTAATGTTGGGGAGGTTGTATTTTTCTTTTACAGGCAGAAGAGCAGAATTCTTTGGGGCATGCCCCGAAAAAGGCCCTTTTAAGGGCTGGTAAGGTAAAAGAGCTTTGAACTTTTTAAATTTAGAATAGGGTAGGGCATTTTTTTATTTTGGGGGGCTTTGTTATTTTATTAGGGGGCTTAGCTTAGATGTAAGTAGCTTAAAATTGTTGTAATATGTTTTAAATGTTTGTAACTTATTTTTTTTATTTTTTGTAACTTAGCTTTTTTTATTTTTTGTACTTTAGTTAGTTTATGTAATTGTATTTAATTGTAGTTATTAGTAGGTAATTTATTTAATTAATTTAATGATAGTGTAGTGTTAGGTTTAATTGTAACTTAGGTTAGGATTTATTTTACAGGTAATTTTGTATTTCTTTTAGCTAGGTAGTTATTAAATAGTTAATAACTATTTAATAACTATTCTAACTAGCTAAAATAAATACCAAGTTACCTGTAAAATAAATATAAATCCTAAAATAGCTACATTGTAATTATTAATTATATTGTAGCTTTCTTAGGGTTTATTTTACAGGTAAGTATTTAGTTTTAAATAGAAATAATTTATTAAAGTATAGTGTAGTGTTAGGTGTAATTGTAACTTAGGTTAGTTTTTATTTTACAGGTAAATTTCTCTTTATTTTAGCTAGGTAGCTATTAAATAGTTAATAACTATTTAATAGCTATTGTACCTAGTTAAAATAAATTGAAAGTTGCCTGTAAAATAAAAATAAATTCTAAAATAGCTACAATATAATTGTTATTTATATTGTAGCTATATTAGGGTTTATTTTAAAGGTAAGTATTTAGTTTTAAATAGGATTAATTTATTTAATAAGAGAAATATTATTTAGATTTATTTAATTAATATTTAAGTTAGGGGGGTGTTAGGGTTAGGGTTAGACTTAGGTTTAGGGGTTAATAATTTTATTACAGTGGCGGCGGTGTAGTGGGGGGCAGGATAGGGGTTAATAGTTATCATGTTAGTGGCGGCGGGGTCTGGGAGCGGCGGTTTAGGGGTTAACATATTTAGTATTGCTTGCGGTGGGCTCCGGGAGCGGCGGTTTAGGGGTTAATCAGTTTATTAGAGTGGCGGTGGGCTCCGGGAGCGCCGGTTTAGGGGTTAACATAATTAGTATAGCTTGTGGTGGGCTCTGGGTGCGGTTTAGGGGATAATAAATTTATTTAGTTGCGGCGGTGTAGGGGGGACAGATTAGGGGTGTTTAGACTCGGGGTACATGTTAGGGTGTTAGGTGTAGACATCTCCCATAGGAATGAGTAGGATGTCTGTCAGCAGCGAACATGAACTTTCGCTATGGTCAGACTCCCATTGATTCCTATGGGATCCGCCGCCTCTGGCGGATTGAAAACCAGGTACGCTGGGCCGGAAAAGTGGCGAGCGTACCTGCTAGTTTTTTTATAACAAGCAAAAGTAGTCAGATTGTGCCGAACTTGTGTTTGGAACATCTGTAGTGACGTAAGAATCGATCTGTGTCGGACTGAGTCCGGTGGATCGAAGCTTACGTCACTAAATTCTACTTTTGCCGGTATCTAGGGCTTGATAACTAAGGCGAATCAGCCTCGCCACAAATACGCTGCGGAATTCCAGCGTATTTGAGGTTGACGGCTTGATAAATAGGCCCCATAGAATTGATGGGACTTAGTAATAATTGGCAAATTAAAGGTTAATCAGCATTTATAACTTGTAAGGTGTGAGCCTCCAGCACTTGTCTATGATTATGGCTAAAGCTAAACACTTTAGAATCTAACAGGTCACACCTGATTTTCTTTTAGTATTGTATCCTCCTGTTTTTTAACATATGCTTTTTAAGAGAGTACAATAAAATAGACATTTTAACATAGATGACTGGATTTTAGATGAACAGATATCGTCTATTACTTTTGGCAGCCAGTATTAAGATTGACAGGACCCCACTGGTCAGTAATGGATGACTCCAGGCGACGTCATGAGTATGGGCCGATGGTAAATGATGTGCATGGTAGATGACAAGGAGTCTCAAACAAAAACAGTTAGGAGCACCAAAAAGCAAGTGAAAAAGCAAAATTTATTTACAGTTAATTTAAACATGAGGGTTAATTAACCCCAGGGTAAGAGTGTGAAAACAGAAAACAATAAACAGAGAACAAAAACGGCTGACCGGTTTCGGCGTCTGCCTTAATCCTAGCCTGCTTGAAAAAGTGATTGTAAATTCACAATTTAAAAACCCTTCTCTGTGTTTCCATTGGGTGTGGAGTACACACCCTTCAAGTAATTAACCAATGTCAAACATCTACTTGATTTAGTTACATTTATTCAGACACCTGTTTCCCTACTGACACACTGTTAATAGGTGTGGCGATTTTGGATTAGCTAACTTGAAGTCTTATTTTGTTGTGAACTTTCAAATGCTATCATCCAAACTGCATAAAAATGCTCCTCATCACATCTATTTAGCCAGAAAGTGTGGTGTTCATAATAAGACATTATGCTTATATAACCAAAGTTTGTATTTTTGTAGTCTCATTTGTCAATTTTCGTATTCCTATGTATTGAACACTCTAAGTTCTCTTTTATCTACCTCATCTTGGTAAAAGGAAAGAAAGAAATGACAAGGAGCTTTAGGTCCAGGAGAAGACAAACACAAAGTGAGTACAGATACCACGCTTTAATTATACTAACATACCCAGACTTCCTTTATTTGTCACATATACATATACGTATATATATATATATATATATATATATATATATACATGCATGCAGATGCATATTGGAAGATATATGGAGCTTCCTTTGAATGGTACCCCCAACTAATGCCAACTTATCCAGCTATTGGGTAGGAAATGCCGCTGCCAGGGATTTTTGTTTTGCAGGCTCCATTTTGTGTCGTTATTTTCTCTTTTCATTTAATGGTATCCCGTTCTATATTACTTTTATAATAATTACTTTTAAAGATAATGTTTAACCTATTTACTTAACAGGAGCCTAGTGCACTTATTAACTCTCTAGTCTGCACCCTACAGGGTGTATCATTTTTATATTTTTGCAGATGCATATTGCCATATTGGCGCATTTGAACTGGAGTGTCACTTATACCTTTAAGAGGGTTTCAAGGGACATTTTGTGATCCCACAAATATTTTCATTACTAGCTATTGCTTCTCAATACTTTTTGCATTTTTGTATATAATTAAGACACCTATTAATTAGAAATGCTTATTAGTAACCATCAAAGTAAATGTAGTTGCAACCTCCACACAGTCAATAGCCCTGCATCTATACATGACCAAGCACGTTAACCACACACTTTGTAGTTGGTTTAATGGCCTTAAAACCGAAGGGGACAAAATATTGCCCAAAGATTGTCTCCTCTTGTAGGAGTATCTCATGCCACAGTCTACCACCTACATTAATTTTTTTGTCAGCAGCCAGAATTTTTAAGCCTTTGCGTACTGTTTTGCATACCAGATTGTATTGAGTGCTAAAGTAAGTCACAAATATCACCCCCTGAAAGTCTCCAGAGATCTTTGGTCTGTCTTGCAACATTAAGGTGCAATCTATTTGATGAACCTCTAATATGGTTTTCTGAATAATATGAGGGGAATAACCTCTAGCTTTGAGGCATTGAGTAAGTTGATGTGTTTGTTGTCTGTAAATAGCTACATCTGAACAAATATGTTTCAAACTGATGTATTGTCTCTTTACCACAGCATAAGGGACATGACGTGGGTAACAGCTTTCTGCATGCAGCAGCATATTACCTGCTATTGGATTTCTATAAACATTTGTTGTTATATCTCCATAAGAATGGCTCATCAAAGAAACATCAAAAAAAGCTGATAATTCTTGGATGAAAGGAAGAATACCAGATTGGAGTCATTATTGTTAATCCATTCCATAAATTGTTGGACTTTGGTTTCTCCCCCTACCCAGACGAAAATGAGGTCATCTATAAACCTTTTATAGATTTTGATGTTGTGCTTGAAGGTGTTATCCAATGCAAAGATGTGGGACAGCAATGCACAAATATACACATATTTGTGCATGGGATGAATATAGGGCTGCAACTAACGATTATTGATTAATCAGACAATAATTTTTTCGATTAATCGACTAATCAGATTAAAAAAATTAAATCCTATATTTAAAATAAAATCCACATACTGAGTGTTATAAATATAAACTTCAGACTAAAACTTTACATTAACACAATTGTTTGTCCAATTTTTTAACCGGCAGCAGAACACAATTTTATAATCAAGCAAAAAAAAAAAAAAAAAAAACACAAACTGTTTCAAAAGAGATAGAACTACAAAGAGGTAGTCTATCACTGTTAATAACATTCTGTTATTCACTCTCTCAGAAACTTTGCATTCAAATGTAAAAATGACAGCATGACCACATGCTCCTGGCTGAGGCTGGCTCTCTTTTTGCAACCTATTTTGCCTGCAGCAGAGAAGAGGCACTCAGATGGTGCCTGAGATGCATAAGTAGGATTTTGCCAATATCACCAAGGTGGGATATTTATCTTTGTTAGCTCAACCAATGCAAGGGGCTTCTTAAAGTAAGCCTGGACTTCAATCTAACATAAAATATCTTGAATATATATGTGCAATGGTAAATAACCAGCTAAAAAGGTTAGGGAAAAAATATCTAATCCATTCTTAAAATAACAGATATATACTTATAGAGGTTGAATTTGGTACATATTACAATTAAATAATAATATTTTTTTTAAAAACTAAAAAGTAAAAAACGCTAATGATTATATATCATTATAAGGACAAAGCCTTACACATTTATCTATACAGTACATATAATCAGCAATAGCAAGCAATTCGCTAATAATTGTGCAAACAGATAATAATGCATATCAATTTAAATAAGAATTCCCATTAGTCTAGGGCTAAGTGTAAAAAACAAGCTTGGCACTATATCATGCAAAGCATAGTCCCAAATCACCTTAATTAAAATAAACAATCTAAATTATGACTCCTATTTTATTTCTGGTTACACAAAAGCCAGGAGTAGTTGTAAACTTATACTGTTGTGAAAAAGTAAATGTCTGTAGGCGTCCTTTAGTCTAAGGACAAAACCATAAAACACAATACCATGTGCAGGAACTTATTGGAGTAAATCAGTTGGTGCTGTGCACAGATCAACTAATTGCAAACCAACTAATTGATTATGAGATTTGTTGACAACTATTTTCATAATAGATTATTATCGATTATATCGATTAGTTGTTGCAGCTCTAGATAAATAATTAAACAAACATTAGTTGCTAACCTTGTGGCAATAGATAATCATTTTGGTGACTATATTAATCTATGGAGAATATACATTGTGGGCCAGATTATGTGTGGAGCGCTCTTTTGCGATTTTGCTTGTGTGCTAACTGTGCATCGGGTTGTGCTCGTATTACAATTTGAAAGTAAAAAGTTATAACTTGTGTACCTGAGACCTCATATCTTTGAGCCCTTATAACTTTTTTGTGCAATATTTTTATTTAATCAATTTTATTAGATAGTGTTATTATGAGTGTAACTGTATTGTGTAATGCATTTTTTATGTGTTTTGTAGCACTTTACACATAAAACACATAGTAATAGCACAAAAGTAAGACCAGCACACCTGAATTCATCAAAGATCCATAGATATCATGGTAGGTGCAATCATACAGAGTCCAATCCCATAGACTCCAAAAAAGTATCTAAAAGCAAATGATGATGCACTCAAAGAAGTGAAAGGACTTTTATTGAAGTGAACAGCAACGTTTCGGGGCTACTGCCCCTTTGTCAAGCTAAAAATGCAATGCACATACAAACAATCTATAGCACAGCTAATTAAAACAAGGACCAATAGGAATACATATGGAAGGCAGAGTTACACAGGAGAAACAAAGCTTTTCAAATACATAGTAACATTAGTTTAATTAACCCCATGTTGCCAAATAAGGAATCCTAAAGGGCCAAAGTTAAAAACATCATATAAGAGGGGACATATATAAATACATAGCCATCTATATAAAAAGAAAGAGAGATATATAGAGAAACATGATAGTTAAATCATAATAATGGGTTGAGATCAAACTCCCGATTCATGCCCTTGGGGTAAAGTGTATCAAGTTTCCATATCCACTTAGCCTCTCTGTACAGAAGCTCTCAATGTCTATCACCCCCCCCCCCCCGGGTTTTCTTTTTATTTGGTCTAATACCATAAAGCGAAGTTAGTTTGCTTGATGTCCCATTTGTAAAAAATGAGCAGGCACAGGAAGATATTTAGTACTGTCATTTCTGATAGTGGACTTATGTTGTCCTATATGGTCCCTTACCCTTTGGGTGGTCTCCCCTATATATAACAGCCCACATGGACATTTAAGGGTGAATACAACGTAGGAGGAGTTACAGGTAAAAAACCCCGGTATTTTAAATTTACACCTGGAGTAGGGATGACAAATTTCACCCCCTTTAATGACACTGTTGCAATGGGGACAACCCAAACAGGGGAAGGTGCCATTCTTAGGTTTTCCAAAAAAAGGAGACTTATTAGTTTCAGAGTTGACAGTAGATCTAGTAATCCTTTTGCCACAAGTGTACCCCTTATGATATGCTGCTCTAGGAATCTGAGTAAATTCTTTAATGTCAAGACATGACTCCTTTAGGATATGCCAATTATGCTTGAGAATACCTTGTATTTTGTAGCTTAGAGTGTTATACAGGGAGTGCAGAATTATTAGACAAATTAGTATTTTGACCACATCATCCTCTTTATGCATGTTGTCTTACTCCAAGCTGTATAGGCTCGAAAGCCTACTACCAATTAAGCATATTAGGTGATGTGCATCTCTGTAATGAGAAGGGGTGTGGTCTAATGACATCAACACCCTATATCAGGTGTGCATAATTATTAGGCAACTTCCTTTCCTTTGGCAAAATGGGTCAAAAGAAGGACTTGACAGGCTCAGAAAAGTCAAAAATAGTGAGATATCTTGCAGAGGGATGCAGCACTCTTAAAATTGCAAAGCTTCTGAAGCATGATCATCGAACAATCAAGCGTTTCATTCAAAATAGTCAACAGGGTCATAAGAAGCGTGTGGAAAAACCAAGGCACAAAATAACTGCCCATGAACTGAGAAAAGTCAAGCGTGCAGCTGCCAAGATGCCACTTGCCACCAGTTTGGCCATATTTCAGAGCTGCAACATCACTGGAGTGCCCAAAAGCACAAGGTGTGCAATACTCAGAGACATGGCCAAGGTAAGAAAGGCTGAAAGACGACCACCACTGAACAAGACACACAAGCTGAAACATCAAGACTGGGCCAAGAAATATCTCAAGACTGATTTTTCTAAGGTTTTATGGACTGATGAAATGAGAGTGAGTCTTGATGGGCCAGATGGATGGGCCCGTGGCTGGATTTGTAAAGGGCAGAGAGCTCCAGTCCGACTCAGACGCCAGCAAGGTGGAGGTGGAGTACTGGTTTGGGCTGGTATCATCAAAGATGAGCTTGTGGGGCCTTTTCGGGTTGAGGATGGAGTCAAGCTCAACTCCCAGTCCTACTGCCAGTTTCTGGAAGACACCTTCTTCAAGCAGTGGTACAGGAAGAAGTCTGCATCCTTCAAGAAAAACATGATTTTCATGCAGGACAATGCTCCATCACACGTGTCCAAGTACTCCACAGCGTGGCTGGCAAGAAAGGGTATAAAAAGAAGAAAATCTAATGACATGGCCTCCTTGTTCACCTGATCTGAACCCCATTGAGAACCTGTGGTCCATCATCAAATGTGAGATTTACAAGGAGGGAAAACAGTACACCTCTCTGAACAGTGTCTGGGAGGCTGTGGTTGCTGCTGCACGCAATGTTGATGGTGAACAGATCAAAACACTGACAGAATCCATGGATTGCAGGCTTTTGAGTGTCCTTGCAAAGAAAGGTGGCTATTTTGGTCACTGATTTGTTTTTGTTTTGTTTTTGAATGTCAGAAATGTATATTTGTGAATGTTGAGATGTTATATTGGTTTCACTGGTAAAAATAAATAATTGAAATGGGTATATATTTGTTTTTTGTTAAGTTGCCTAATAATTATGCACAGTAATAGTCACCTGCACACACAGATAGCCCCCTAAAATAGCTATAACTAAAAACAAACAAAAACTACTTCCAAAACTATTCAGCTTTGATATTAATGATTTTTTTGGGTTCATTGAGAACATGGTTGTTGTTCAATAATAAAAGTAATCCTCAAAAATACAACTTGCCTAATAATTCTGCACTCCCTGTATGTACTGACAAAAGTTAACCTATCATTATTGGGGTGACTCTTTCTAGAATGGAAATTTGACCTCACTTCTGCTAGCTCTTTCTTAGAGTATCCTCTCTCTTTAAATTTTGATTGTATCTCATTGAGTGTATTAACCTTAATTGAGGGGTCAGAGACAATTCTATCAACCCTAAGAAATTGGGATTTAGGTACTGATTTGAATATAGCAGAAGGATGAAAACTATTCCTATGAAGTAATGTATTTTTGTCAGTTATCTTGACATAAAGGTCTGTGTTTAAATGACCATTATCTTTGTATACCAAAGTGTCAAGAAATTCAATTTTAGTGTAATCATGTTTAGCAGTGAATGCTTTAAATGATGCTGATCTTTCAATGTCATTTTTCAATTGATTTAAGCAATCAGGGCTACCCTGCCAAATAATAAATAGGTCATCTATATACCTATGCCATGCTAGGCAGTGTTTTTGGAACAGAGGATGATTGTAAACAATAGATTCCTCTATATGGTCCATGACCAGACAGGCATAGGATGGGGCCACATTGGACCCCATCGCTGTGCCTGTCTTCTGCATGTAAAACTTTTTGCCAAAGAGAAAGTAATTTTGAGTCAAAATGGCTTCCAATAGGTCAACCATAAATCCTATCTGGGTATTATTGTAATTGCCACATGCATAAAGTTTTTTCCGAGTACATTCAATACCCACATTGTGTGGGATAACAGTATATAAACTGCAAACATCCCATGTGGCAAGTACAGTATTGTCATCAAGGCCACTAAATTGTTTTATTTTATCCAGGAAATCATTAGTATCTTTAATGTAAGATTTACCTTTTTGTACCAAAGGGGCCAAAGCTTTATCCATAAACTTAGCTGCATTGCTCATAATAGAGCCAATACCGGCCACTATAGGGTGCCCCGGGGGATTTACGGGGTCTTTATGAATTTTTGGTGTCAAATAAAATGCTGGTACAATGGGATGCTGGATAAATAAAAAATCATACAGTTTTTTACTGATTATACCCTGGTGAAAGGCACGATCTAACAGGCCTATAAATTGGGTCTGTATCTTTAAGGTTGGGTCACCTGACAATTCAGTGTACACAGATACATCATTTAGCTGGCGTAAAGCCTCAGCGATATATGCATTGGTATCCCAGACAACCAAATCGTTATAGTAACATCATTCTGTAAAGTGGCTAATGCACCTTTTTCTTCATTGGTTAGATTACACATTACAAACCCATGTTTATTACTGCACTTCTTATTGATTAAAGACTTAAATTGGTTATCAACCACCTTAATAAAAGTCTCAACACCAGAATTAGTGCACGGTGAAGAAAAACTACTTTTATTACGTAAACCAAATCTATCTATATCCAACATCTCATTATAAGTAACCTGTGATTCAGCATTAGGCAGTTGTGGAATATTGCTGAAAAAAGCTTTCAATCGTAATAATCTGCAAAACCGCATAAGGTCTACATTAAGTTCAAAAGTGTCCGGTAGCTCAGTCGGACAAAATGAGAGGCCCTTGCTGAGCACACATAATTCAATGTCACTGAGTGGTCTTGGGGATAAATTGACAACATTTACCTCCCCCGCCTCTGTTGGCGTCTGGTGTACATTCCTCCTCTTTCGGCCGGACCCTCTGCGAGTCTTCCTCCTCCTCCCCTTGGCGCAGTCTGATCTTGCGCTAAAAAAGGGACGGGGCCTTCTGTGGACGTGACATTTGTATCTGAGCTATTGGATGAACCGGAATCTGTAGCCTGTCACTGGCGTGATGACCCCCGTCCACGGCTGGTATTAGCAGTGTAGCGTCTCCGGTATCTGCCCCACCTGTAGACTTTACCATGTTCATAGTCTTGTTCATCTCTTCTGAACTGTCTGCGCTTGCGTTCCTCCACATCTTTTTTGAATGAATTGACATTATCTTGTATTTCTTTTAGTATGCCCAGTATTTCCTCTTCACTCACCATTTCTTTTAGTTTATTCTCTTGAGCAGGTATCTGTGCCTTTAGTGATTGTAGCTCTAAGTTGGAGAATTCTATGTTCAGTATCATGATGTCCATAGAGCTTTTATTTAGTATTTGTTGATACTTAGCACAAAAATCCGGGTTGTCTGCAAAAAAGTTTGGCTGGAGTGTGGAACGCATGCCTCTGGGTATCCTTCTTGTTCTATGATATTCAGCCATGGTGGAGGAATGTAATTGGAGGTTAACTTGTCTTTACGCTGAAAATCCTTATCAGGAGCTGTTAGAAATTCTCTAGATCCTAGTGTAAGGGTGGCTATGCGAGCTGCTTCCTCCTCAGAATATGAAAACAAGCCAGTTTTGTTTGCCATGGTGCATAAAATAAACACACAGTCTCTTTCACATGAATTAAAGTCTTTAAACACACTCCGGTGTATGAATGGGTGGGTGCTGCAGTCCTGCAGGGATATTCACATAGTAATAGCACAAAAGTAAGACCATATGTATTCCTATTGGTCCTTGTATTAATTAGCTGTGCTATAAATTGTTTGTATGTGCATTGCATTTTTAGCTTGACAAAGGGGCAGTAGCCCCGAAACGTTGCTGTTCACTTCAATAAAAGTTCTTTCACTTCATTGAGTGCATCATCATTTGCTTTTGGATACACATAAAACACAGTTAGCCAGAGCTCTGAGGACACTCTAACCTAATGAGCATTAACTTCAATTACACTCATTGGATCACGTTTACTCCTAACTTGTAATATGAGCATTATTTAACTTACTCGCAAACGAACGAGAAAACCTGATATTGCTTGCGTACAAACTATAGCATTCCACACGTAATTTGGCCCTGTATGTTTGAAATAGTAACTCCAATCACATATTGAGGGACTGATGGTTATATAGTTAATATGGTTCTAAACTTTAATGTTTCTTTAAATATGTTTGCAATTTTTTTTTGAGTGAAATTTTTATTGAGATGTTTGGCAGATACAAAATATAACGTTCGTCCATTTACAACAATAGAACGTATACATAATATATAAGGGTAAATATGGTAAATAATTGGTTATACAATATGTTTGTAAGCGTATTATAACAATGATAGGATACACAAATATTTTCATTAAACATTTATGTCCTCAAACGTTCTTTTAAAGGAAGAAGTAAATAAGTAGTCAATCAAGTACCCAACAAACGTCCTTTTATATGACAGTCGAAGATTGTATGTTAAGATGTAATAGAACATTTTCAATTATAAGATTTCTAAACATATCAATTGGTCATCTCAGGTCTCCACCATTAAATAAGTAAATGAACTTAGCATAATAATGAAATCTCATTTTTTTTTCCTTTAGGGTTAACATAAAATATGTAGTAGCATATTAATAATTGGGGGGTGACAGCAGGCAAGAACTGCTCTAATATTTGGAGGGGAAGAAGGGGAGGGACGTGTCCTGGAAGTCTAATGATACAGCAATATTATTATGTAGCTCATTAGTAAACAGATCTCTTTTGGGCTCATTATAAGACCCGTGAAATGCATAAGTAGTGGGCTAACTAATATTTGGTAAATTCAATGTGAATAACCTTAGGTTATAGGAGATATACAAAACCATTATCTGTTATCCAATATATTAGAGGTATAACAGCATACTAACAAGGATTGTCAAACTACTCTGCACATCAGATGACAGCAATGACAAGTGTATTCAAACCAACAACAGATAACATTCTAAACAGAAGTGAAAATATAAAGCACTACAATAAGATGGCTTCTTGAACTTCTATTGAACACTTTCAAAAGGTAGTATGAGACACTAACCAACCTTAGAGAAAAATGAAAAACACAATGATAAAACTATTAGACAAATAGGGTAAATAATTTGCAGTTAGCCTATATAAAGTAGTTGTCTATCTTTTATATAAAATTCCGTCATAGTGTCATAAACGTCATATAGGAGGATACATTATGGGAGTTGAACAAGTAGTAAGAGATATGTGTTTGCTAAATCTGATATGACTTATTTCCTATAAGCGCCTAACTTAGGTGCGAGAGGGTTTAACTCCAGAGGTTGCACATCATCTATTTTAAAATATAACTAAGATATGTGTGCTTATGTTGCAATTAGTGGAATTTCTGAAAGTGAGATGGTATTGTGAGGTGTTCCTCTCTAAAGTTATATAGCAGATTGGGTAAAGTAGTCCCTTAATGTGAGGAACAATCTAGCTATCGGTCATGTGGGTCCTATGAGGCTCGAGTTATATGTGGTTCATAGTAAACAGTGAGATATGACTGCGGGCTAACATATGCGGCCAGACCTTTTTTTAAAAAAAAATATAGGATATAAATTGGCCTCTTCATGATACCTTGTAAGGTATAAAATGTCAGGCTACTTAGTTGAGCTTACTCAGAATTGCGAAAACGCTATGTCTATTGTACAGATTCATAAACAGTCATAGGGGTATGCAATGAACCATTAATTGTTGCTCACTGCTAGAGGATAGAAATATACATGAAGCAGGATAAATTATATCAACCCAGAGGTTCACACATATGGATAAAATAGAGATGTTTAGGGAACATTGATAAGACATCTCCTACCTACAGCTTTCATCATTGGCAAGTTAAATTACTCATGACCACAGAGATGGTGAACACTGAACCTGGGAAGAATCTTTACATGCCTCCTCCCAGTAGGGAGTGACAGGGTATACATTGTCAGAGAATATCCATAATGCTGTGGATATACATGACTCTAAACTGGAGAAATTAATCAGGAAGAAGGCTCACAACTACCTAAACATAACGTTGAGGAATGCTATACACCCCCAAAGTGGATTTGATTTTGAGACTATAAAGCTGTCAACATACAGCCCCATATGGGCCCTAGGTCACGTAGTATATGCATGATCTAATCACATAAAGAAAATATGGTGCTTTTAGCATATGTGCTAGTGTCAAAAGTCAATGGCTTTATCAGGGTTATTATATAAAACATGAAGGGGCTATCCCACCACCTCGGCCGCTGGCAGCAAAACACTCCCTTTATCTACAAAATAATGCCCGAACAAGAACCAAGAAAGATTATGTGCACGTCACATCAAAGTCAAAGTAGAAGTCTAGGGACCTAGGATAAAATATTTATCCTTAGCATTGGAGAAAATGGTAATTAGTATAGGGTGCAGCAAAATAATATAAGCTGAACAAGAGCTTGTAGCAAGGATTCAATAATATTCTAAGAAAACCAGCCTTTCTTACTGCATGATATGTGCCCACTGAGGTAAGAAACTCTAGTGTATTTAATATAGTAGAAAAACCATAACCCAAGTAAACATATCACCAGGATAAATAATCAGCTCTCAGCATCATGTAACCCGGTTAAAGTAAATGGAAACCGTTAAGGGAACTTAACATTAATCAAAGAGAATAACAGTGAAAATCAGCCTAATAGTGTTGAGTTAGACCCTGTTACATACATAAAACATTGCAGTTTCCATATGAGAATCTACAGACATGTTGTCGCCTCCAGAAAGAACTAGAATAGAGCCCAGGGAAGATAATATATTATATCACTAGCCCACTCCCATCAGGGGTATTGAGTCAAATGTCCCAAATGTTAGGTCTCTATGTGACAATAGGAAAGTTTCATAACAGTATTTCTTAGCAGATGTGAGAAGTGATAGGGCATACTATTCAACAAAGTTAATGCCAGCTCTGTGACTCTGATCCTTAGAAGCAAATAGTGACTTAGGTGCGGTTTCGGCAATAAACAAGGGAGCTGATGAAATAAGTATAGCCGAATCTCCTGCATTTCTCCAGTAGCTATGAAGGTCTTTGCTAAACATACTTATAAGGCCCCTGTCAGTGGTTTCGGATTGAGAGTTATGTGGCTCCATAGAGCTCACAACCTCACCATTTACACTGTCATGATAGCCTCCTGGGTTTTCTTCTCTTCTGTGACAAATGTAGACCAGGGCAGCTGGAGTTAAAATCTCCCTGCATACCTCAGACTTAGACAGTGCGGGCTGTTCTTTTCCGTACTTCCGAGAATCAACTGAAGACTCTTATCTGTAGACTGCAATAGCCACGCAGTGTCCATCGCTGTGTATCCTCATTTATTTCCGGTAGTGAGTCTATCGGTTTCGTCAATGACCCAAGTACATTTCTCAAGTTGCCAAACTTGTGGTCCATCTGCTGCTCAAAACATCTCTAGATGGGCTCTTACAAGAGCGTGGAACTCCTCCATAGTGCTATATCCTTATGACAAAACAGTCTTTACGAGACTGTAGCCCAGCAGGTGGGGGAAGGGATACCGAGAGCTCTTGATAGGGATGCTATCTGAGGCCTTGACGATTCAGAGCTGGCCACAGGATCTCATGTATTAGTAGTGAAATGACCAGCCATCTGCACTATTGTCTATGATGAATATCCTTTTTGTATTTTTTTCTGAAATAAGTGTTCAGATTCTGCAAAAAGATGATAAAATAGAGCTCCTGAGTATGCGACTGAGCCCATCTTGGTCAGGACATGCCCCCATGAACTGCAATTTTTATGTCATGATTTTGATGACCAATAGATGATGTTGTAGTCCTTTTCAAACCAGTTGTGACACTAAGCACTTTAAGCCATGACTACGGCTACATGCCAAAATGCATAGACGTTTTATTCATGACACATATTGTCTCATTATGTTCTCCTTTGTATTTTATTTATACTGCCAATAAAAGCTATGTTTTATGATATGAAGATGGCTTGCTGGATCTCTGAATGATATTTTAGTCTCTTATTTTAAGGGCCTGAAAAAATGCCCATTTGTAATTAATACCGGAAGTATTTTTTATAGTAACCATAACACAACAAACAGATTCACAATAAAAACATATAAACAGCTTCTATTATACTTACAGTATAGGCTAAAACAGAAACAAATCCAATTGAAAATGATGCCAACCCTAATATATCACAATAAAAATATGTTTCTAAAAATATGTTTCTAACTGCAAATATATAAGCATATGAACATATGTTGAAATAAACATAAAAAATGCATTAATATTTTTTTTTTAAAATCTTCATACTATAAAATGTCTTGATTCAAAATAAATATATATAGATCATGTTCACATAATAAATGTTGATATGCTGCAAAGATACCAAAAAATATCTGATCGAAAATACATCATCAAAATGATTGCCAAATGACTGTCAATCATTGAGTCCAAAAAAAACAAAGGGCTGTGAAGTACAGATGATTTTCTTTTAAGAGAAATTGATCTATTGAAATTATGCAAATTGTAGGAATCATTTATTGCCTGATGATTAAAGAATTGCAGAGCTACGGGAAATTGCCTTTCTGGCCTAACCAGTCTTGCAATACGTAGATCCAGCAATATTTTAAAAGTAAGTGGTCTGACTCTCTCTGTTCTGACAAGGGGCTATGTTCCTTCTAATGGAATCAATTGAGATTGCGGTTTCAGCAAAAGTCTGCCAACATCGCCAGTTATCTCGGATCTCTGTGAGGGGGGGGGGGGTAAGGGTTGTGCATTTAAAGTATGTTTACACAACATAGTCTGTGCATTTTCTAAAACAAAATTGGTTGAAGACAGTTTATTAGTTTTATTTATTTATTGCTGATATACTGTTAGTTCTCACTGTTCTGATCATGTTATGCTTATACTTATGGAACCACACTGTAACAAACATTTTATTAATATAGAACACGTATAATATAATTATAATATACCCATAATCCCCCAGTTTCTATAGGTGTATTATTGATGTCCTTGTTTCACTATTAATTTTTTAGCAGCTGAAAATGGCCGCTAAGCTCCGCCCACATCCATCTTGTACAGTTAGCTGTTTTCTTGTATGACAGTTTAGCAGTGCTTGTTTAATATTTTTCAGTTATCTATTTCAAATTCGATGTGCACAAATCAGCATGTGAGAGTAGGAAAAGGTTATTTAAAAGTAGATAGTGATTGGAGAAACTTATCATACCAAACTATATGCAATAGCAGGGTGGAGCCTCGTGGCCATTTTCGACTCCTAACAAACGATAAATATTTAAATGTTTCATGTACTTCTTACAAACTTTTAGATGTGGGACCAGTTGCAGGATGCTTCTCTGCTATGCAATAATAAATAATCAAAATTATGTATTGGGTCTAGACTGTCCCTTTACTTAAAGGGACACTAAACCCAATTTTTTTCTTTAATGATTAAGATAGAGCAGGTAAATTTTTTTTTAACAATTCTTTATTAACCAGCAAAAAAGCAATATTATACAATAGTATGGTCTTGACTTGTTACAAGGAATAAAAAGAAAAAAAAATACAAAAAACAAAGTTATCATCATCTAAGAATTTGAACAGTTTCAACCCAAGGATAAAAAGGATGAGAAATGGAGAAAAGAAAACAATCAAAAGCAGGTTATGTTAAATGACATCTAACCCACAATCTTCTCCAGGGAGAATTTACTTTTCATCAAGAAAAAGAAAAAAGAAACATTGTTTCCTTATATCACCTTATGCTGGGATTTTCCATTTTTATCATAAAAAAAGAAAAATTAAAAAGAAAAAAAGAGAGAGAATAAGAAAGAGAAGAGAGGAAAGAAGAAAAAGAAAAAAAAAAAACAGAAAAAAAGAAAAATAGCCACCTCTCACTCGACTCCCTCAACCCTCCATCTACCAGATACCTAGAAGAATTAGTTCTGAATTTTGAAAAGGAAAAATCATATATTCTCTTTCATTTTCAGAAAGTGATTTGATGTATACTGCCCATTTATTGAAAAAATTCCTTATGTCCTCTTCGTTATCTATGTCTGTATCCTTTTGTTCTAATAAACATTGTTTTTTCAAACAATTCTGAATTTCAGACACGATGGGCACTGAGCGCATTTTCCATTTTTTACATATCCGGTATCTAGTAGCTAAAATGGAAATGGAGATGAGTTTATCATTGGGATGACGCTTATTTAATTTATCCATGCATAGTATAATCTGATATAAAGTAAGTGTTACTGGGGGATTTTCAATACCTTATTCAGCCAATATTCTAACTTGCGCCAGGTGTTTCTCACTTTTGGACAAAACCAAAACATGTGTTCTATGTCAGCTGCTGGGAGTGAACATTTAGGGCATTTGTCAAAGCCTGAGTTATGTACCCTGCGACCCATTTCCGGAGTGAAATATGCCCTGTGAAGCACTTTAATATGCGCTTCACGCCATGTGGGAGAGAGCTGTATTTTTCACTTTACTTATAGAATGTTGCAGTGTTTTTGGATCTACCCTGTTCCGTTCTGACAGTGAAGTCCATATTGAGGCAAGTCTTGTTAAATTCGAATTGCCCCTGTTAATAGCCAGAAAATGATAACACACAGAGATAGACATCCGATCAGCAGTCATTAGTATGAGCCAATTTTCAAGTTTACCTAAATTCCAGCACCATCCTTCTTCTCTAGTTGTTTCAGAAAGGAAATGTCTTATCTGCAAATAGGCAAAGAAATCTTTGTTGAGTAGATTGTATTCCCCTTTTAGTTTTTCAAATGTTTTATTAGCTTTTCTGTCACCATCTATCAACAAGATCAGTTTATTTAGCCCATTCTTGTGCCATCTAATAAAAACCTCAGAATGTAATCCAGGTTGAAACTTTGGATTCCCTATCAAAGGAAGATATTTTGAAACCTTGGAATTAATAGTAAGAAGCTTTGATATTTTCCACCATGCCTTGATAGGATTGGAGATAGTTTTAAATCTTTTAATTTCTGGAGGTAGCTCTTTAGGAGAAGAGTGTAGGAGTGCTAGGGGAAGATAAGGATCACAGATGTTTGTTTCAAGATGGTTATTTAAAATATAATCTTTAGATAGAATCCAACCATTTGCTATTCGTGCCAAAAAACTAAGGCCTAGATTTAGAGTTCGGCGTTAGCCGTGAAAACCAGCGTTAGAGGCTCCTAACGCTGGTTTTAGGCTACCGCCGGTATTTGGAGTCACTCAAAATAGGGTCTAACGCTCACTTTTCAGCCGCGACTTTTCCATACCGCAGATCCCCCTACGCCATTTGCGTATCCTATCTTTTCAATGGGATCTTTCTAACTCCGGTATTTAGAGTTGTTTCTGAAGTGAGCGTTAGAGCTCTAACGATAAAACTCCAGCCGCAGGAAAAAAGCAGGAGTTAAGAGCTTTCTGGGCTAACGCCGGTTCATAAAGCTCTTAACTACTGTACCCTAAAGTACACTAACACCCATAAACTACCTATGTACCCCTAAACTGAGGTCCCCCCACATCGCCGCAACTCGATTCAATTTATTTAACCCCTAATCAGCCGACCGCCACCTACGTTATACTTATTTACCCCTTATCTGCTGCCCCTAACCCCGCCGACCCCTGTATTATATTTATTAACCCCTAACCTGCCCCCCACAACGTCGCCGCCAGCTACCTACAATAATTAACCCCTAATCTGCCGACCGCAAAGCGCCGCCACCTACGTTATCCTTATGTACCCCTAATCTGCTGCCCCTAACACCGCCGACCCCTATATTATATTTATTAACCCCTAACCTGCCCCCCTCAATGTCGCCGACACCTGCCTACACTTATTAACCCCTAATATGCCGAGCGGACCTGAGCGCTACTATAATAAAGTTATTAACCCCTAATCCGCCTCACTAACCCTATCATAAATAGTATTAACCCCTAATCTGCCCTCCCTAACATCGCCGACACCTAACTTCAATTATTAACCCCTAATCTGATGACCGGAGCTCATCGCTACTATAATAAATGTGTTAACCCCTAAAGCTAAGTCTAACCCTAACACTAACACCCCCCTAACTTAAATATAATTTAAATCTAACGAAATTAATTAACTCTTATTAAATAAATTATTCCTATTTAAAGCTAAATACTTACCTGTAAAATAAATCCTAATATAGCTACAATATAAATTATAATTATATTGTAGCTATTTTAGGATTAATATTTATTTTACAGGCAACTTTGTATTTATTTTAACCAGGTACAATAGCTATTAAATAGTTAAGAACTATTTAATAGTTACCTAGTTAAAATAATAACAAAATTACCTGTAAAATAAGTCCTAACCTAAGTTATAATTAAACCTAACACTACCCTATCAATAAATTAATTAAATAAAATACCTACAATTACCTACAATAAAACCTAACACTACACTATCAATAAATAAATTAAATACAATTTCTACAAATAACTACAATTACATAAACTAACTAAAGTACAAAAAATAAAAAAGAACTAAGTTACAAAAAATAAAAAAATATTTACAAACATAAGAAAAATATTACAACAATTTTAAACTAATTACACCTACTCTAAGCCCCCTAATAAAATAACAAAGACCCCCAAAATAAAAAAATTCCCTACCCTATTCTAAATTAATAAATTTAAAAGCTCTTTTACCTTACCAGCCCTGAACAGGGCCCTTTGCGGGGCATGCCCCAAGAAAATCAGCTCTTTTGCCTGTAAAAAAAAACATACAATACCCCCCCCAACATTACAACCCACCACCCACATACCCCTAATCTAACCCAAACCCCCCTTAAATAAACCTAACACTAAGCCCCTGAAGATCTTCCTACCTTGTCTTCACCTCAACAGGTATCACCGATCCGTCCTGGCATCCGGTGCTGAAGAGGTCCAGAAGAGGCTCCAAAGTCTTCCTCCTATCCGGCAAGAAGAGGACATCCGGACCGGCAAACATCTTCATCCAAGCTGCATCTTCGATCTTCTTCCATCCGGTGCTGAGCGGGTCTATGTTGAAGCATCCGACGCGGATCCATCCTCTTCTTCCGGCGTCTCCCGACGAATGACGGTTCCTTTAAGGGACGTCATCCAAGATGGCGTCCCTCAAATTCCGATTGGCTGATAGGATTCTATCAGCCAATCGGAATTAAGGTAGGAATATTCTGATTGGCTGATGGAATCAGCCAATCAGAATCAAGTTCAATCCGATTGGCTGATCCAATCAGCCAATCAGATTGAGCTCGCATTCTATTGGCTGTTCCGATCAGCCAATAGAATGCGAGCTCAATCTGATTGGCTGATGGCGAGCACCATAATAAACAATAGGGTCTATCAGATCAATGCCTACAACTGATTTAAAAGAGGTGTACAATTGAATGGTTACTCACTTTTGATCCTGTTAGCCATGGAGACACTTCTTCAACTTTATATTATTCGTCTGATGCAAATGAGGGGTAGAAGGCAAATTCGTCAACCTGATGCCCCAAATCCGGTTAGAAGAAGGCGATTATGAGTACAGCGTGTATTCCTTCCTCGGGTTCCTTTAGATGCCCTTTCCGATCGAGAGGTTATTCAAAGGTTCCGTCTGGATCGACATTCAATATTGACTTTATATGCTCAAATAGCACATTTTCTAGAGCCTGTGACGGCTCGTTCAAGGGCCATTCCCGGAATACTCAAGTTTCTTGCTGCCTTGCACTTTTTTGCCACCGGATCATTTCAGGCAGTGTCCAGCGTCATCATTGGTTTCAGTCAGTCTGCCTTTTCTCGTCATCTTTCCAAAGTTATCGATGCACTCATGCATAAATTCCCTGAATATGTTTGTCTACCATCTACCACAGAAGAGTGGCAATCGATAAAGTCGCAATTCTACAGTGTGGCTGGAATGCCAAATGTAGTGCTGCAATATGTTCCCGGGACAAAGCTGACGTTTCTGACACCTTACAGTCACGTGGGACAAACATGACTGACAGGTTGTAAGCGATTAATAGTACATTCGCAAATAGCGAGGCTTCATATGTATGAATCATTCGCCAGTGCTTGATGCGGATTAGACGCGCCTTTTTTGGGGATAGTTTTTAGTACATATGGCGGGCGGGCAACATCTCGCTAGCTGCGAGTTCAAGCGAGTCGAGAAGACACGTTGTCGGCGAGAAAATTGACGCTTTAGTACATGGAGCCCTTAGATGCATTTATTTTGTATCCTGAAAAAGTACCATAATGGTCTATTATCTGCATAAGTTTTGGGATGTTAGTTTTAGTATTTGATATATACAGCAAAACATCATCTGCATAGAGACCAATTTTCATCTCGTGGTTTGAGATCTTTATTCCTTCCAAACTTTGTCGTATCATAATCGCCAGGGGCTCGATAGCCACATCGAATAGGAGGGGGGAGAGCGGGCAACCCTGGCGAGTTCCTCTTTCCAAAGTTATTGATGGGGATACAGCGCCATTGATAATCAGGCTTGTAGCTGAACACTTATAGAGTTTCTCTGCAAATTCAGGGAATTTACCCTTAATACCAAACTTCATCAGGGATGTGTTAAGATGCTTAAAGGTGACTGAATCAAACGCTTTTTCTGCGTCAATGGAAAGAATAGCCATGTCCGGTGCTCTGGGTATTTCCTCTCTCCCCCTCCCATCCAAGAGGCTTTTTCAAAATATTCCAGTGTAACTAATACCTCCCTTATTTTTGCTGAGGAGTTCCGTCTATTCAAGAAGCCCGCTTTGTCCGGATGGATCACTTTTGGTAATATTTGCTGTAATCTAGATGCTAGGATAGAGGTAAGAATCTTATAATCTGAATTGAGTAAAGCTATTGGCCAATAGGATTCCTTAAGCCTCGGGTCCTTCCCTCCCTTAAGTATTAAGGTTGTGTATGAGGCAGAGAATCAAGCTGTGACTGGTTTACCATTAATATAATAGTCGTTGTATAAATTTGTTAAATATGGAGAAATTTCTAAGGAGAGTATTTTGTAAAATTCATTAGGTAGTCCATCCGGACCTGCTGCCTTATTAATGGAGAGACTGGAAATTGCCTCAGCTACTTCTTGAGATGATATAGGGGAATTGAGACTACTAATACAATCGTCCGTCAATGAGGGACTTATGATCGTGTTCCAAAACTCTGCAGATTTATCCTGATCATAGCCTTTGCAAGAATATAGATCTTGGTAATATTTCACCAGTGTAGATGCAATTTTATCAGAGTTTAGGATTCGCTCGCCCTTCTCTAGAAGTTCTTCAATGTGGGATTGTTTTTTCTCGTTATTGACCATTCTTGCCAGCATCTTTCCAGATTTGTTCCCAAATCTATATAGTTTAGCCTGAATTTTTAATTCCTTCTGCGTTTGTCGAGTCAAGATAAATGTATCCCAAACTTCTCTAGCCTGCACATACTAAGCCCAATTTAGAGCATTCTTATGCAACATAAATTTATTATATGAGTTAGTTAGTGCTTTTTGTATTTCTCTATCCCTTAACTTCAGTTTCTTGGTCAGGGCTATATTATAGGCTAATATTTCACCTCTAAGAACCACTTTAGCCGCCTCCCAGAACAGTTCTGGACTTCAGTATATTCAGAGTTAAACCGTAGAAAATCCTCAAATTTAGATCTAAGACAGGTTTTAAACTTCATATCAGTCGCTAGATAGTATGAAAAATAAAAACGCAGAGATTTAGGTCTCGGATGTTCAAGCTTAATGTCTAGGGTAATGGGGGCGTGATCCGATAGTAGTATAGGGGTGATTACTGCTTGTGCCCTTAAAGATCCTAAGCGCTCATCTACAAGGAATAAATCTATTCGGGAAAGTGTTTTGTGCGCCTTTGAAAGACACGTGAATTCCTGAGTATCTGGGTTCTGACTTCTCCAGATATCATATAATGCTAGGTTTTGCTTTATTTTCTTGAACATTTTAGATTCTAAATTATCCTTTTTTTGTTTTTTCTGTTTCGTAGTTTCTCGGAGCCTGTCTAGCGGGCAATGTGGGGCCATATTAAAATAGCCTCCTATGATTAAAAGCCCCTGACTATACAGAAGAAGTTTAGTTTGAATTATATTCCAAAATTCTGGATCAAGGGTATTGGGGCCATAAATATTACATATTGTGTAGATTTCCTGGGTGATTTTTACTTTTAACAAGACATATCTTCCCTCCAGATCGGGTTTGCAGTGAATAACCTCAAGCTGAGCTCTTTTCCAAATTAAAATTGCCACTCCCCTTTGCCGACACTGGCCGAAAAATATACATATCTGATCCATGAGGATCTGAGTTTACTAGATTCCTCTGAGTTAAGATGGGTTTCCTGGATTAACCCTATGTCCATCTGAGATTTTCTTAATTGTGTCAGTATGGTTTTCCGTTTGATAGGAGTAGAAATCCCTCCCACATTCCACGATATTATCCTAATTTTTTCTATTTTTCTGTGTCTTTAAAGCTTTCTATGAGATGAAGCAGAGGAGAGGGAGCGAGAGGGAGGGGGGGGGGGGGGTAGGTAGAGGTAGGGAAAAAAAAAGGGAAAAAAAAGAGAAAAAAAAGCCTAACAACTGCCCTAATTGCCCCATCTGCCCCTAGGTAAGGGGTCTTCCCTATTGTTGAGCCTACTCTAACTAAGTGGGGGCTACACTTTCTGCTGCTAGTAAGTCTAGAGATGAATAGAATTTCTTGGCTGCATGTGCGTCCAGAAAGAAATGTACTGTTCCATTCACAGTTACTTTTAATTTAGCTGGGTAGACAATAGTCGCATTTATTCCAGATTTTATAAATTTAGTACATGTGGGTGCCAGATCTCTTTTTTGATTACTACTGTTAATATTATCAAGCCTAGTGCCTTGTAATGCTGCCGTGTCTTCCAAATCAGATACTCTCTGTTCGACCTCCTGCATTCTTGAGGAGAATTGTCTAATTTCCTGCGATAGGGAGGAAATATCCTGTTTAATTTCCATCCTTAAAGCATCAAATTTGGGAGAAAGGGCATCAGAGATGCTGGCAACTAAGCTTTGAACATTTAGTACTTCGGGCAGGGCTGTACTTGATAAGGCCGATTGAATATCAGCTACTGGGTCCTGTGTACTCTTAAGTTTTTTATCCCTTTGTCTGCCTGCCATTACTGGTGAGGATGTTTTAGAAGAGATACCAAGAAATTTATCCATATACTAGTTTGTGGGGAGAGAGAGAGAAAAAAAAAAGAAAAAAAGAAGGGAAGGGGGATAGAAAAAGTGAGTGGCCCGTGTGGGGTGATTGAGCCTAGTGGGCACTTGTAATTGCACCAGATCTGAAGTGATAAACCTTGTGCGAAAGTGTCCAATTGTGCTACTGTGTTTATGGTTTCAGGGGGGCTTGGGGAGAGAGAAAAAAAAAAAAAAAGAGAAGAAGGGGAGTGTAATATAAGGGGAAGAATTAAGTGGCCCCTGGGTGTGATTTCAGCAAAGAGGCGTTAAGAATGCACCAGTTCTGTGGCGGGATATGTGTTGTGATGCCCTGAACTAGTTGTGGGCGAAATAAGTTATCACTGCCGGTGTGAAGGAAAAAAACAAAAAACAAAAAAAAAACCCACAATTTTATTAACTTTTTCTTATACGTGAGCAGATAAACTTTCTAAAGTAATTTCAGTGCTTTCCAAAACCGTTTAAAACAGAGCTATAAAGTTTAAGTCAGCCCTATATATTATTTGTTTAATCAATTACCCTTTTAAACTATAAAGGCCTTAATACTTTCAACCATTAAATTAAGATACTTATATAGGTGGTAGCAGCTATGAACCAGTAAACCTCCTCCTTAACAGTAGGAGCACAATTATCTGTAGTTATTATACCCTTATACTCTAATGTTCAAGATGAATAAAAAATAATACCATCCAAAGCTACAGAGTAGATTAAGTCCAGAGACTATTGCCCCTCTCTAAGCGTATAATTACTTCCTTGTAGCTCAGTACCTTTTAACATGCAGAAACCAGAGACCTTCATCCTCTGGGTAGTAATAAGAGATAGAAATAGACCAATATCAGCACATTGAGCTAGTCCCAATTATGTATGCAAGATTTTTTAGATTCTCAAAATGAGGGAGAGGGAGTTTACTCTTAGTTATTTTAGACAAAAAAAGAGCAGTGCAGGAAATATCAATTTGAATGCTGTTATGTTCCCT
Source organism: Bombina bombina (assembly GCF_027579735.1). Taxonomy (NCBI): domain Eukaryota; kingdom Metazoa; phylum Chordata; class Amphibia; order Anura; family Bombinatoridae; genus Bombina; species Bombina bombina. The sequence goes on along the minus strand of NC_069503.1, from coordinate 188,241,038 downwards.
ATATTAGTTTGAGCCTCTCTTTATTGCCTAGGGTATTGGTTAGTTGTATTTTATTGTAAGAGAAAAAAAAAAAAAAGAAAAAAAAATAGGGGAATTTTACCCTATTTACAATTGTTAGTTTCTATAGTGGGTAGTAGACTAAGAAACTACTACCTATATCCCTTTTGAGTGCTACCTTTTTAAGTAACATTAAGCAAAGTAAAAAAATACAGCCAACAGAAAAAAAACAAAGGAATATGATCCGTTCATATAGTCAAATGGAAAACAGTATAATTTTTAACACTTTTCTGCCTGCAACATATAAATTTCAAACGCATCCACGAGGCCAATTAGAAAAAAGACGGTTTGTAGCTGTTTTGTCTCAGGTAGAGTTCATTACTAATACGATAGCTAAAGTCCAAGTCTCTGGAACAAAATATATTAATTTGAAAGCCTTATATTTAACTTGTTTCACTTTCCAGAGTCAGCAGAGGTTTTTTTATAGTTTCTGCGTCCCAATCAATACTAGCCATTTGTAGCGTCAGTCTCCTTTCTTTTTCTGCCTCCCTCCTTAACTCTTGCCCCCTTTCCTTTTTCCTTTATTTTGTGACCCCCTTCAGTTGCTGGGGGGTTATCGTATTTATGTAATGCCGTTCTTGTTAGGCTTCTGATTCAGCCACAGTTGTATTTTTTACCGACAGAAAAAAGCGCAAACTTTCATAGTGCCTTGTAACAACAGGGGTACTGTAGGCCCTGGTACATTATATATGTTTAGATACTGGAGATTAAGGGGTGGTAATCAAGGTGTAAATGACCATTGAATAAATAAATAAATTGTGAGGCCAAGACTATTCCTAAGGTAGCATAATATGTTGCAAGATGGTTTATATTGATTCTAAGCCAGAATAAGGTTGCAGCACCACTGTGCCAAAAAAGATAAGGATAGGGCTCAGGGATACACATCAACTTCTTTAACTAGTCAACCCCTGCAAGAAGTACAAATAACTGGCAACATACCCTATTGCTATTATTACTAGAGGGTGAAAGGTATATTTAAAAGGAAAATAGCCCCGGTATAATGATATACTTGTCTCCGTAGAAGCACAAGATAACATGGACTGTGTTAGTTCTGCATAAACATACATGTATTTATGGTAATAGTGATGAATCTTATTGACTGGGTGCGGGCCCTACACCCAACAACAGATGCACCATATAAATAAACAAAAGTCCATAACTGAAGGGAGAAAAATATATTGAGCTCTGTGAATGTAACACTCGGCTAAAAGTGTAAATGAATAAAATACATGTGGTATGTAGCTGCTTGGAGTACACAAACAAAAATATTTTACCAGTATTTTGACATATAGAAAAATGGTCATATTAGAGTGACATTATCATCTGTAAGCTCATTCATATGCAGGGCAATAATATATCATGCTTAACAATGGTTTATGTATAGAGCAATCCTTATCAGGGATATATTGGGGGGGGGACTGAATTTAATATTAAAGCCACTGTAGACACATTTCAACCTAAATATGGAATGAACACAAGGATGTGAGTAATAAACACATAAAAGCCATTACCTGCATGAAAAGTATAAAAATAAAGAGTCATAGAACATGAGTAGCCAGGTCTCTAAGTGGTAGAACAGTCAGTAAAAGAACAGGCCTGTACATCTAAAACGTCTAATTTGGAGGTGGCTGCCAGAGTATGAGTGCAGCTGGTCTGGCCACACTTAGGTTAATTATAAGCTTATATTTATGTCATATTAAGCTATGTAATAGACTTACAACGTCCAATATGCTAGTAAGAGAAAAAGCAATAATCCAAGGGGTATACTGGTAAATATAAATTAAAGGCACATTAGTAAGGCCCCCCTAAGAGATGAGGGAAGCATAAGAATTGTCAATTTTACTTATTAGCATGTAATACACTTGAATAATAATTCCAGTCATAAATGGCCCACAAATTATTAGCTATTGGATTAGTGAATAGAGATAACATAAGAAGGCTAGGTGCAATAATACTTATACAGGGAGTGCAGAATTATTAGGCAAATGAGTATTTTGACCACATCATCCTCTTTATGCATGTTGTCTTACTCCAAGCTGTATAAGCTCGAAAGCCTACTACCAATTAAGCATATTAGGTGATGTGCATCTCTGTAATGAGAAGGGGTGTGGTCTAATGACATCAACACCCTATATCAGGTGTGCATAATTATTAGGCAACTTCCTTTCCTTTGGCAAAATGGGTCAAAAGACGGACTTGACAGGCTCAGAAAAGTCAAAAATAGTGAGATATCTTGCAGAGGGATGCAGCACTCTTAAACTTGCAAAGCTTCAGAAGTGTGATCATCGAACAATCAAGCGTTTCATTCAAAATAGTCAACAGGGTCGCAAGAAGCGTGTGGAAAAACCAAGGCGCAAAATAACTGCCCATGAACTGAGAAAAGTCAAGCGTGCAGCTGCCAAGATGCCACTTGCCACCAGTTTGGCCATATTTCAGAGCTGCAACATCTCTGGAGTGCCCAAAAGCACAAGGTGTGCAATACTCAGAGACATGGCCAAGTTAAGAAAGGCTGAAAGACGACCACCACTGAACAAGACACACAAGCTGAAACGTCAAGACTGGGCCAAGAAATATCTCAAGACTGATTTTTCTAAGGTTTTATGGACTGATGAAATGAGAGTGAGTCTTGATGGGCCAGATGGATGGGCCCGTGGCTGGATTGGTAAAGGGCAGAGAGCTCCAGTCCGACTCAGACGCCAGCAAGGTGGAGGTGGAGTACTGGTTTGGGCTGGTATCATCAAAGATGAGCTTGTGGGGCCTTTTCGGGTTGAGGATGGAGTCAAGCTCAACTCCCAGTCCTACTGCCAGTTTCTGGAAGACACCTTCTTCAAGCAGTGGTAAAGGAAGAAGTCTGCATCCTTCAAGAAAAACATGATTTTAATGCAGGACAATGCTCCATCACACACGTCCAAGTACTCCACAGCGTGGCTGGCAAGAAAGGGTATAAAAGAAGAAAATCTAATGACATGGCCTCCTTGTTCACCTGATCTGAACCCCATTGAGAACCTGTGGTCCATCATCAAATGTGAGATTTACAAGGAGGGAAAACAGTACACCTCTCTGAACAGTGTCTGGGAGGCTGTGGTTGCTGCTGCACGCAATGTTGATGGTGAACAGATCAAAACACTGACAGAATCCATGGATGGCAGGCTTTTGAGTGTCCTTGCAAAGAAAGGTGGCTATATTGGTCACTGATTTGTTTTTGTTCTGTTTTTGAATGTCAGAAATGTATATTTGTGAATGTTGAGATGTTATATTGGTTTCACTGGTAAAAATAAATAATTGAAATGGGTATATATTTGTTTTTTGTTAAGTTGCCTAATAATTATGCACAGTAATAGTCACCTGCACACACAGATATCCCCCTAAAATAGCTATAACTAAAAACAAACTAAAAACTACTTCCAAAACTATTCAGCTTTGATATTAATGAGCTTTTTGGGTTCATTGAGAACATGGTTGTTGTTCAATAATAAAATTAATCCTCAAAAATACAACTTGCCTAATAATTCTGCACTCCCTGTATAGGTAATATAGGGTAGGTTTCAGAACAAAAAAACATTCACTGTCTACAATACCAGCCCTTAATATGGCTTAGATGAAAATTTTACTTATGTACAAGCATTACCCTAAGGTGAAAAATCCGCCCCATCAGTGGAGTGTCCTAGAGGGCAATATACATTTAAATAAAATAAGTATTTCAGCCGATCCCTTGTTTCCATTGTTGCTTCTGTGCACCTTTGAAATCAAAGGAATATTTGCATCCATGCTTTATTGCTTGCCAGCCAGGACCAGTGTGGCTGCATACGCTGTGTCCGAGAGATGCTCCATCATCCAACCTCAAGGATAACAGTACCTACAAGAAAAGCGCCACCTCTGGGCTCCCTGTACTGTTATAGTACCAGGGGTAATGTATAGTATGGGGTTGATCGCACTGTAATCCAGCCAGAAAGAAGCTTTGGAGTAAGAGAGGGTTAGCCGTAACATGTTGCCTTGCCGCATTTGGTACAGTATGCGTTTTTCTCTGAGCAACCAGTATGGAGAACAGTGTGGTTTGCTTGCGTTTGTGAGTATTTTGCATGCCCATCTGCACTTCGCAAGCATCAGACTCTGAACACAAGTCTCTAGTCTCCCCCCTGAGGAGTGAAGTCTCCTGCCGTGGAGCGCCATCGCACTGCGCCAATCCACCTGAAAGCATATCACCCGGCTTCACCTGGATTGCTTCTGGGTCAATTGTGTTAGATGAATCTAGAGCGGAAGCAGAGTCTCTGTAAAGGAGACCTGATATGTCTGCAGAAGAGCCTTGATATCATCTAGAAGACAGATAGCAGGTACCATGATGGTCTTGAGGGCTGTAATGCAGCTGTGTCTCCCCAGTGCTAGTACTCTGCGGAAATGGTGCTGAGGCTCAGTTCCTATATAGCAAGGTGTTGCGATGACTCCGTAACTGATAGTTCAAAGGCAAAACCTCTTTGTATCTCCACCGTCCTTATGAATTCGGAAGCTCCTTGTTGCTGTAAAGTAGGTTTTTAAGTTCCTTCCATTTCGCTGTTAAACCTCCGCACATAGTTTAAAGATGACTGCCCTCACAAGGCCTCACCTAAAAACGCGGAATTGCTTGACTCTTCGATGTCCCCTAATCTCCAGGTCTCTTATTTAAGAACTGTGGGTTAGTAGGTACCCTGAAATTGCCAATTAGACTGAGTTGAACGGTCGAATATATTGTTGGTAATGATAAATAGCTGGAGCTATAGCAGCATGCCACCGTTCAGACTCAGAGCTAGCTCTGCCCTCACATTTCTGCTTTTTAAATAAAGATAGTAAGTGAACAAAGACATATTTATAATAGGAGTAAATTAGAAAGTTGCTTAAAACTGCATGCTGCATGCATAAATTTGGGTTTAGTATCCCTTTAAGTAGCAGATGTGATAGGTCCCATTCTTGGATGTTTCTGGTCATGGGGTTAATGTTGAAGACCATTACTTTTTTAATTATAAATACTCTTAATTGCCATCTAGTGAAGATAAAACAGCTTTTATTTAAGTGTTTTTGTTTCTATATCTTCTGGTAATTGGATGTTGAATCATAGTTGTTTTCTAAAGAGAAACATTATCTTTTTACTATTCTCTCAAGTTTTACCTGTATTTTTTTCATCATCTTAAAAGTTAATGGTGAGCACAGATACAGTGTGCCTAACTTTATTGTATTTTTAGGAATAGCAATTAGCAAATTCTGAACAGTTTAACGCTTCATCATAAATATGTTAGCTGTGAAAGATTATTCCATGGCACAAATTCAGAGCAATTTAAGAAGGGCATCAGGGCATCATAAATATTAATCTCACCAAACAGAAATGTTTAACAATTTATCTCAGTAACATCAGGATATTTATTTCCACAAATGACTTTTTTTTTTTTATTAATATTTATAAGAATTTTTATTCCTTCACATAAACATTTTAAGAATATATAAATCAAGTTTATACAAAATATGTTCATTTTTTTTTAAACAGCATATACTGAAAAATCCTCCAGTGAGTTGTGAATTGGAAATACTGGCATACAGTTGCTTTATTGTACTTTGCAAAGAAAATTAAAAAATGTAATTCATGTTTAGGGACTTTTTAAAATAAATTATTTTATGAATGACAGATTGCAATTATGTTGAAATATTCTTTAATAATTTGTTGTGTATTTTTCATTATATTGGGTAGGTGGTGATTGTAATTGCTGAATAACAATAGCACAACAAAACTAATTCCTATCATGTTAAGAACATATTTTATGAGTGTTCCCTAGTTCCTCTATAAACCTATTGAAAGAAACAACAAAAACATATATGCTAAGCTAAAAGTATTATACAACTAAGTACACCACTGTTTACACTATGGGCCCCATTTATCATGTTGCAAAAGCAGTGTCAAGGCCCCAGCATTTCAGACGTATGCAAATGTGCTTGAAACACTTGTAAAGTAGCAGCGGTTTTAACCTTTCCACCTAAAATATGGTGGAGTGAAATCATCCAGAGTGAACACTGTCCACCTGGCCTTTAATAAATTAGGCCCATTGGGTGAACCAGTAGCAAGAGTCATATATGGGCAGCCACCAATCAGCAGCTAGCTCTCAGTAGTGCATTGGGGCTCTTTAGCTTACCTATGTATGCTTTTCAACTTAGGATACCAAGTAAACAAAGCAAATTAGAAAACAGAAGTAAATTGGAATGTTTCAAATTGAATGATCTATCAGAATCATAAAAGTTTATTTTGGACTTTAGTTTCCTTTAATGTGATTTAAACTCAGAATGAAATTAAATAAATATACATTTATATATACACATATGTAAGTGTATGTCCTCTATTATATTCCTTTAAATCACTGTTAAAACATTTATTTCAATTAAAGGACCACTCAATGCAGCAGAATTGCGTAATTAACAAGTGCATAATAAAAAGACAATGATTTAACACCTAGGGGCAGATTTATCAAGGTCCGAATGGCCTCTGATGACCACGTTTTCGCGCAAGCCTTCAGGCTCGCCGGAAACCGCAGTTATGAAGCAGCGGTCTAAAGACACGATCGGGTCACATATGATCGGGTTAATTGACACCCCCTGCTAACAGCTGCGAATATGCAGGGGGTGGCATTGCACAAGCAGTTCACTGTCGACATTCAGCGATATCTGACAGACATTGATAAATCGGCACCCTAATCTGAATTTCACATAATTAGTCGTTTTTTCTGAAAATTTTAATTTTTTCACCCATTTTTAAGCCCCCTGTATCATGTGACAGACATGAGCCAATCACAGACTAGTATACGTATACACAGTGAGCTTGTGCACATGCTCAGTAGGATCTCGTTCCCCAGAAAGTGTGAATATATATATATATATATATATATATATATATATATACTGTATATAAATATATATATATATATATATATATATATATATATATATCTCAATAGAAAAGCATTGTTTAAATGTTAGTGAAGAATATATATATATATATATATATATATATACTCTAGCCAGGATGTGCACTCTCACCTTCCTTCATCTGCCAGGGTGCTAGTAATATACATAGTAACAGAAATTAAAACTTGCACTCACTGGATATTCAAAAATCAAATTAACTCTGAAAAGTGTGACACTTTTCAGAGTAAATTTGATTTTTGAATATCTAGTGAGTGCAAGTTTTCATTTATGTCACTATATAGCTTTCCAATAGTGGCTCCTGATAACACAGATATGGGAAGCATGTTTTGTTGGGTGATCACAATCTAAAATGGATTTGACCACAAAAAGCTCATATTATATATATATATAAACTGTAGATACTGTATATATACATACATACATATCCATCTTTAGAGATGTGTATGTTTGTATCTCAATGTTAAAGCCCTCTGCCTGTTTTTCTAACACCTGAGATCTCATCTCTTTGAGCATTTATAACTTTTGTGTGCAGTATTTTTTTTTTAAATAATTTGTATTAGATATTATTATTATGAGTGTAACTATACTTTGTAATGTATTTTTGATGTGTTTTGTGCAACTTTTTAGTTTCGCTAAACAGTTAACCAGAGCTCTGAAGTTGTGGTAATGATTCTAGCATAAATCGTGATTGCGCTCACGCGATCGTGTTTACTTTCAACTCGTAAAAGAGCAGTAAGCCCAATGAGCACAACCCTTCGTGATATACCCCATATCACTCATGGGCTCCATTAGTAATCTAGCCCTTTGTATTTTAAATTAACATACTGTATATTAGGATGCTATTTTGATACTGTATATATCTTGTACATCAGAATTGGTGTGTGTTTTTAACGCCCCCTACAATTATGGAAATATATATTTTTTCTTATTGTCATTATTAAAAACATAAAAATGTATTACAAATGATATTGCATATTTCAAGGTATTCTGTTTAGTCTCTTCTAATGTAACAACTAATGCTTTATAAAACGAAAACATGCGTCAGTTTTTCTAATGCAGAATAGCCATTCTTTTTACGTCATTCAGAGACAAAAACATAAAAAAATGTTAATCCCTTGATTAAATAATGTGTGATAACAAATTGAAAGACAAAGGACAATTTAGTTCAGCTCTCCTGAGCAATGGCATTTATTTCTCTCAGATCATACTGTCAATATTGATAATTATTTCTGTTTACACTGGTTGTTCATGAGACATGGAGATGTTAAATATTCTTGTTTGTTTTCTGATTATATGATTTATTTGTGTTTTTAATATTTTTCTTTGAATTAAAAAGAAATAAAAAATCTTTTGTTTTTGTATATCCACTGCTAGCAGTAAAATACATATTTTTTCAATGAGTCATATCTAAAAAAAGAAAAATTGAAATAGCAGTAACGATCAGTCTTAATGATAATTTATTTATAAGACAGCAAAAGGAAGCAATGAAACCATGAAACAAGTTTCTGTGTATTCTAATTTGGACAAATAAAAAAATAACACATTTTTGCTGTATTTTTTGCATTGGTAGGAAAAACTAACAGCCCCTTTAATGAAGAAATAAAGGAATGAATGATGGTGCCGTAAAATGTTAGTTCCTTTGTTCATAACACTAAAATGGTTATTCTAAAGATGCAACAAGTTTTTCTGTAGATGGGAAAGGGTTCTAAGATTTAGAGTTACATATACCTAAATATAAATATTTAATTGCTGCCATCGCTGCACGACTTACCCTCTTCGCTGGAGATGAAGTTCTTATGCCATCTCTTAAGGCATCAGAACGAGGCTCCCATTGGAGCCGTATGGAAGCACGCTCTCGTGATCGCAATGCTTCCTAGCAATTGCGTTTAACTGGTAATATCGGTGCATTATCGTGCACTGGTATTACAAAGTAAAGCACTAATATCGCTTGCTCGCAATATATATGTTTATACATTTTCATTAAAGAAAAATAATAATGTTGTCAACCAAACTCAATGACCCAAGAAGTCATCTTAACCAAAAAAAAGGAATTTTTTTTATGACATATTAGTCCAAAACTTTTTTTTTGTCTGTGCACATCTACTGAAAATGATAAAGTAAATAATAATAACAACATTCCAGTATTATAATATATTGTAAAGGTAAAATCGGAGTTTAGCGTTGTAAATTAATTTCTCAGAAATTGCAGGTCTTGAAACATCAATTTTCCATTAAAATTCTTCAAATATCTTCAGTTGCTTTACTTTTAATTGCAGAAACATAACAATATAATGAACATGCATGTGACGGTGACCTCATGTTTTGTGTGTGTGAGGCTTTCAGCAGTATATATACTATTATACTAATTTTTATGGATAATGTGGCGTTATAAGATAATAATTTAAAGGCGATAACTTAAGATATTATTTTAATATGTTATTATATATTAAAGAGAGGAACAAACAACTTAAAGGGATGTAACACAAATTAAAAATCACATGACTGTATATTATTGTTTTTGTAATGCACATATATTACCAAAATTGCTTCTAGTAAAAGCTATTAGTGTATCAGAGAACTTTTACAGCAAGATTACAAGTATCGCATTATGATTTTTCCACGCATGATGTGGTCTTTTCGCAATCAATTTCCATTGCACTGGTATTAGAAGTCTTGAAAAACCGTGATTGTGCGCACCCATTTGCCTTTTATGCAACAATCCTTTCTGAGCTCGAAGTCTTCCCCAACAAAAAAGTTTCAATAAACACTTCAAAAATACATTACAAAGTACAACTATACTCATATTAACACTGTCTAATAAAAATTAATTAAAAAAAAATATTGCACACAAAAGTTATAAAGGATCAAAGATATGCAATCTCGGGTGTTAGAAATAAAGCTGACGCAGGGATTTTACATTGACATACGTACACCATACATAGAGAAACATGGATGTATATGCATACAGATATGTTTAATCCATAAAGGGCATAAATCACCTAACATTCCTAAATTGTTTGGAATAACGTGCTTTAAAACATCAGGTATGATGTTGTATCGATCAGGTAGTGTAAGGGTTACGCCCGCTTCACAGTGACAGACCAAACTCCCCGTTTAACGCACCGCAAACAACCGCAAACAGTCCATTTGCACAACCACGAGATAGATAGATTTGATAGATACATAGATACATAGATTAGATAGATAGATCAATAGATGCAATATACATTTGATAGATACGATAGATAGATAGATTTGATAGATAAATAGATAGATTTGATAGATATATAATTTGCAATCGTGGCCGGACTTTTAGCCGACGGACATTTGGCCGACGGACATTTGGCCGAAACACAAGTGGCTGTCACAAAACAGTCCGGCCACGAGATAGATAGATTTGATAGATAGATACATAGATTACATAGATCAATATATGCAATATACATTTGATAGATACGATAGTTAGATAGATTTGATAGATAAATAGATAGATTTGATAGATATATAATTTCCCAGACAGAGAATTACAAGACGTGCGGTCTGTGACCCATGGTAAGGTTCCCAGAGGCAGTTGCGGCACCAGGGGACGTGTATATGGCATGGATTTTAGGAACCGGGAGATGGAAAAAGATGCTTGGTCGGTCCTCCTACTTCAAATTTGGGGCACTGCGCGTGCAATCGTGGCCGGACTTTTAGCCGATGGACATTTGGCCAACGGACATTTGTCTGATGGACATTTGGCCAAAAAACAAGTGGCTGTCACAAAACAGTCCGGCCACAAGATAGATAGATTTGATAGATAGATACATAGATTACATAGATCAATAGATGCAATATACAATTGATAGATGCGATAGATAGTTAGATAGATTTGATAGATAAATAGATAGATTTGATAGATATATAATTTCCCAGACAGAGAATTACAAGATGTGCGGCCTGGGACCCATGGTAAGGTTCCCAGAGGCAGTTGCTGCGCCAGGGGACGTGTATATGGCATGGATTTTAGGAACCGGGAGATGGAAAAAGATGCTTGGTCGGAAATCCTACTTCAAATTTGGGGCACTGCGCGTGCAATCTACTGTGGCACCAGATATGAGTGGTGTGTTAAGTAGTACTATTCTGATCAGTTTAATACCTGTTACTCCCCCTATCGGGGGAGGTGTATATGGCATGGATTTTAGGAACCGGGAGATGGAAAAAGATGCTTGGTCGGTCCTCCTACTTCAAATTTGGGGCACTGCGCGTGCAATCATGGCCGGACATTTAGCCGACGGACATTTGGCCGAAACACAAGTGGCTGTCACAAAACAGTCAGGCCACGAGATAGATAGATTTGATAGATAGATACATAGATTACATAGATCAATAGATGCAATATACATTTGATAGATACGATAGATAGTTAGATAGATTTGATAGATAAATAGATAGATTTGATAGATATATAATTTCCCAGACAGAGAATTACAAGACGTGCAGCCTGGGACCTATGGTAAGGTTACTTCCTTTTGCACAATCGAGTACAGGTTGGGGATTGACTTTTGTGCAAAGAAATTTCGGCCGGGTACCTTCCACTGCGGTGTCCCCTATCAGGGGATGTGTATATGGCATGGATTTTAGGAACTGGGAGATGGAAAAAGATGCTTGGTCGGTCCTCTTACTTCAAATTTGGGGCACTGTGCGTGCAATCTAATGTGCCACCAGATAGGAGTGGTGTGTTAAGTAGTACTATTCCTATCAGTTTAATCCTGTTAAGTGTCTTTTTTTTGTTTTTGTTTTTGAAGCCACAGTGCAGCACCAGAGGCCAGAAAATTTTGGCATGTACACATGCCTGAAAAATTAGGTATTGTTGCAGCCGCTGCTGTAGCAGCGGCCAGAAAAATTGATGTTTGTTTCCCAGGCAGAAAGTGCCCTAAAACATTGCGGCTTGAACCCTAGTTGGTGGCGGATAAGTCACGCAAGTCATCCGGCATTTGAAGATAAAATACAGCAGCGTGTGGACCATTTTTAGCCCAAGGCAGCTCATCTCATCAGGCCTTTTTTACTCAAATGTATCGCCCAATGTCAGTCCCTTCGGGATCCATCCCTCATTCATCTTAATAAAGGTGAGGTAATCTAGACTTTTTTGACCTAGGCGACTTCTCTTCTCAGTGACAATACCTCCTGCTGCACTGAAGGTCCTTTATGACAGGACACTTGAAGCGGGGCAGGCCAGAAGTTCTATTGCAAATTGGGATAACTCAGGCCACAGGTCAAGCCTGCACACCCAGTAGTCAAGGGGTTCATCGCTCCTCAGAGTGTCGAGATCTGCAGTTAATGCGAGGCAGTCTGCTACCCGTCGGTCGAGTCGTTCTCTGAGGGTGGACCCCGAAGGGCTTTGGCGATGCATAGGAGTTAAAAAGCTCCGCATGTCCTCCATCAACAACATGTCTGTAAAGCATCCTGTCCTTGCCGGCGTGGTCGTGGGAGTCGGAGGATTACTTTCAGCTCTTCCCCTGTTAGATTCACATTGTGCTGTGACATCACCCTTATACGCTGTGTAAAGCATACTTTTTAATTTATTTTGGAAATGCTGCATCCTTTCCGACTTGTTTTAATTCGGTAACATTTCTGGCACTTTATGCTTATACCGGGGGTCTGTTAGCGTGGACACCCAGTACAGGTCGTTCTCCTTCAGCTTTTTTATACGAGGGTCCCTCAACAGGCACGACAGCATGAAAGACCCCATTTGCACAAGGTTGGATGCCGAGCTACTCATGTCCCGTTCCTCATCCTCACTGATCTCACTGAGGGTATCTTCTTCCCCCCAGCCACATACAACACCACGGGTACCAGATAGGTGACAACGAGCACCCTGGGATGCCTGTTGTGGCTGGTCTTCCTCCTCCTCAAAGCCACATTCCTCCTCTGACTCCTCTTCCTCACAATCCTCTTCCAGCGTTGCCGCAGGTCCAGCAAGCGATGCTGATAAGGCTGTTTCTGGTGGTGATGGTGACCACAACTCTTCCTCTTCCTCTTCACGCTCATCTACGGCTTGATCCAGCACTTTTCGCAGGGCACGCTCCAGGAAGAAAACAAATGGTATGATGTCGCTGATGGTGCCTTCAGTGCGACTGACTAGGTTTGTCACCTCCTCAAAAGGATGCATGAGCCTACAGGCATTGGGCATGAGCGCCCAGTAACGTGGCAAAAAAAATTCCCAGCTCCGCAGAGGCTGTCCTAGCACCCCGGTCATACAAATACTCATTAACGACTTTTTCTTGTTGGAGCAGGCGGTCGAACATTAGGAGTGTTGAATTCAAACATGTCGGGCTGTCGCAAATCAAGCGCCTCACTGGCATGTTGTTTCACCGCTGGATATCTGCAAAATTCACCATGGCCGTATAGGAACGCCTGAAATGGCCACACACCTTCCTGGCCTGCTTCAGGACGTCCTGTAAGCCTGGGTACTTATGCACAAAGCATTGTACGATCAGATTACACACATGTGCCATGCACGGCACATGTGTCAACTTGCCCAATTTCAATGCCGCCACCAAATTACTTCCGTTGTCAGAAACCACTTTGCCGATCTCCAGTTGGTGCGGAGTCAGCCACTGATCCACCTGTGCGTTCAGGGCGGACAGGAGTGCTGGTCCCGTGTGACTCTCTGCTTTCAGGCAAGTCAACCCCAAGACGGCGTGACACTGCCGTATACTGGATGTGGAATAGTACCTGCGGAGCTGGGGGGGTGCCGTTGATGTGGAGCAAGACGCAGCAGCAGAAGAGGACTCAGCCAAGGAGGTTATGGAAGAGGATAGAGTAGGAGGAGTAGATGGCGGTGTCACCAACTCCTCCTCTGCAGAGCCACGCATTCCATGCTTGGCAGCCGTCAGCAGGTTTACCCAATGCGCAGTGTAGGTGATATACCTTCCCTGACCATGCTTTGCAGACCAGCTATCAGTGGTCATATGGATCCTTGCCCCAACACTGTGTTCCAGACATGCCATTACTTCCTTTCGCACAATCGAGTACAGGTTGGGGATTGCCTTTTGTGAAAAGAAATTTCGGCCGGGTACCTTCAACTGCGGTGTCCCAATAACTACAAATTTTTGGAATGCCTCAGACTCCACCAGCTTGAATGGTAAAAGCTGACGGGCTAAGAGTTCAGACAAGCCAGCTGTCAGACGCCGGACAAGGGGGTGACTTTGTGACATTGGCTTCTTACGCTCAAACATGTCCTTGACAGACACCTGACTGTGGGCAGATGAGCAGGAACTGCTCCGGAAGAGAGACAGAGTGGCGGATGGTTGAGAGGGGGCAAGGAGGACAGCAGTGGTTGACGTGGCTGAAGATGCTGGACCAGGAGGAGGATGGTGGCTTTAAGTTTGTGTGCTGCTTCTACTCATGTGTTGATCCCATAGGTGTTTGTGATGTGCTATCATGTGCCTTCGCAAAGCAGTTGTACCTAGGTGGGTGTTGCACTTCCCACGACTCAGTTTCTTTTGGCACAGGTTGCAAATGGCATCGCTGTTGTCAGAGGCAGACACACAAAAAAAATGCCACACTGCTGAGCTCTGCGATGATGGCATTCTGGTGGTGGCAACAGCATGCGTTGATTGGCGTGCTGTCTGGCTGACCCCGGGTGCCGATGCATGCTGTCTGACTGTGCAACTAGCTCCTTGCAATGACCTCCCCCTGCTTCCAACTCGTCTCCTCCTCCTCCTCTCTGTCTCCCCATCTGAACTTTCCCCCTGTTCTTCTTCTCTTCTAGCGGACACCCACGTGACATCAATGGACGCATCGTCATCATCAACCTCTTCACTTGAATCAGACAAATCAACAAAGGAAGCAGCAGCGGGTACAACATCATCATCATCACACCGTACGTCCATGTCTGTAATGCTGCCTGACTGAGACATATCACTGTTATCTACATCCTCTGTCAATGATGGTTGCACATCACTCATTTCTTCCAACTGATGTGTAAAAAACTCCTCTGACAGATCAAGTGAAGCGGCTGTGGTGCTAGTGTTGGTGGTGGCTGCAGGCGGGCGAGTGGTGGTAACTTGAGAGGTGCCCGAAGATAAGCTGGAGGAAGATGGTGCGTCAAGGTTCGGAGCGGAAGCTATAGAAGATTGGGTGTCCTGTATTAAAAAGTCAACTATGTCCTCCTCAGAACTTTTTGAGTTCATGGGACAGGGCCTCTGAACACTGGGCATTATTCTATGGCCAAAGGGAATCACAGCACCACGACCACGACGGCCCCTGCGGGGTGGCCTGCCTCTGCCTGTCATTTTTTTTTTTAATGTACACTTACACTACTATTAAACAAGATATGAGTGGTGGCACTGGGCAAGTGGGCACAGTATACGCTGTGAGCCTGAAACAAAAAAGCAGACTGATGTTTCAAAGTCCAAAAAGTTTTTATTTTTTTAAATGTACACTTACACTACTATTAAACAAGATATGAGTGGTGCCACTGGGCAAGTGGGCACAGTATACGCTGTGAGCCTGGCACACACGCTGGCAGGCAACTGCAATTAGATTACACAAGCAGACTGATGTTTCACAGTCAAAAAAGTTTTTTTTTTTTTTATTATTTACACTACTGTTACACCAGATATGAGTGGTGGCACTGGGCAAGTGGGCCTGGCACACACGCTAGCAGGCAGGCAACTGCAATTAGATTACACTAGCAGACTGATGTTTCACAGTCAAAAAAGTTATGTTTTTTTTTAAATTTTTTTTTTTTTTTTTTTTTTTTTTTTTTTTTTTTCCAAACAACTTTATTGAAAATGAAATAAAGTATTACATACAGTAGGAGACGCAGCTCCTCAATAGTTAAATTTCAACAGTTGTTATTTTTACAGGATCACATAACAAGTCCTTAATATCATTGTTAAATATTTAAATAAGCAAAAGGTTAAGGACAAACAGTTTTGCAGCCCTTAATTAAGGGTTTTAATAATATACTTAAATCCTAGAAAGTGAAGAAGTATATAAAAGGAGAAGGAGAAAGGAAGAATTGTGAAGAGGGTAAGTATTCGGGGGTGGGGAGGTAAAGGAGGGAGAGAGGGTAGAGTGGGTGAGGGGGGAGTGGGTAGTCCTGTTCCATCCCATCGACTCTCGATAGTCAGATTAATGTTCACTGTGATTCCTTTTCAATGTATTGTTTCTTATATGTCTGTACATAGGCTTCCCACGTGCAGGAAATCTCGGCATAGATCTCCATTCGTTCGGTTTTGAGATAGTAATATTTCACTTCACCGCTTCTCCAATTTTTCGCGAGCAGTGATTTGATCCCATTAGTCATGATCCTAAATAAACGGAGATAGGGTTTGTATTTAATGTGGGGAGGTCTATTTAGTAGCCATATCAGTGGGTCTAGTGGAAACTCAGTGTTTAATATAGATTCTATTTCTGTAATTATTTGTCTCCAATAGTTTTGAACTGTAGTACACCACCACCACATGTGTGCGGCATTACTGTTTACATGTCCACATCTCCAACATTTGTTGGATTGTGTGCGAAATAGTCTATGTAATTTCTGAGGGGTAAAGTACCATCTATGTAACAATTTGAAATTGATTTCCAAAATGGAGGAGGAAATGGAGGATTTCATGGTGGCCTGGAGTATGGATTGACCTGTCTGAGGTGTGATTATAACTCCGAGGTCTGTTTCCCATCTCTCCAAGTATGGGGGTAAATATCCTGGTGTTTTTTGGAGTAATAGTTTATATATTCTCGACAGGGTGTGTCTAAGTGGAGGAGCTTGGACGCATAAACTTTCAAAATTTGTCATTGGTCTAGTCATGTTGTTAGATTGTTTGTGCTTGAGTATGTAATTTCTCGTTTGTCTGTATGTAAACCAATTGACAAAACACTCATGACCCTCATCTATTAGTTCTGATTGTGTGCGTATGGTTTCATTTGCTACTATACAGTGAACTCCAAAGTCTCTGTTAACCCTATCTGTTATTGACATGTGAGAGTAAGGCCTCAGTGTATATTCTCCGTTCTCTATCAAAGATGTCAGGGGAGAAGGGATAGAGGAGATAAACAGTGATGTATTGATGGCCTTCTTCCATATTTGGAATGTTTCTTGTGTTATTGGGTTATCATATGTTGTAGTTTTGTGTGTATTCATATTACTCCAGCACATTCGACCAAGATGTGGTTTTTGTGTTATGAGATGTTCTAGGGGTACCCAACGTTTGTGGTGGTAGTGGATATTCCAATCCACAATCCGTTGTAGAAATATGGCCTGCCTATACAATTCAAGGTTTGGAACTCCCAGCCCTCCCTGGGATTTGGGGGATTGCATTGTTTGGCGATTGATTCTTGGGGGTTTCTTGTTCCAAATATAGTCACCAAATGCTTTTTGTATACTGTTTAAGTAGTTCGATGGGAGTGGGATAGGTAAAGTTTGTAGGTAGTAGAGTATTCTTGGGAATACATTCATCTTAATTACTTCTATGCGGCCTAACCAGGAAATTTGTTTAGATCTCCAAGATGATAAATCATTAATGATTGCATGTTTAATTGGGATGTAGTTTAGGGTATATATATCTGCAAGTGTTGGAGCGAGTTTAATTCCCAAATAATTTAATGCTGAGTGGCACCATGTGAATGTGGTGAGTTGTTTGATGGATCGTCTGTCAATGTCAGTCAGATTGATGTTCAGGATTTCTGACTTGCTCTTGTTTATGACGAAGTTAGAAAGTAGTCGAAATTTCTCAAACTCATTATTCAAGTGTGGTATGGACTCTTCTAGTTTTGTAAGGGAGAAGAGCATATCGTCAGCGAAAAGGGAGACCGTATATTTTTGAGGGCCTAGATTAATGCCGTGTATCTGCGGGTTGTGTCTAATGCTCGTAGCCAGCGTCTCTATTACACATGTGAATAAGAGGGGTGATAGGGGGCATCCCTGGCGCGTCCCGTTCATTATTCTAAAGGGATTGGATAAGCATCCATTGATCATTATTCGTGCACTGGGTTGGGAGTATAAAGAGAAGATCCTATTTAGTATTTGGGGGCCAAAACCGAAATGTGACAAAGTGGCTTTTAAAAAGTCCCAGGCAACACGATCAAAAGCCTTTTCGGCATCCGTTGATAAAAATATAGATGGTATATTATTTTTTTTAACATAATGAATTAAATGTAAGGCTCTGACCGTGTTGTCTTTTGCTTCACGACCTGGGATGAAGCCCACTTGATCCGGGTGTATGATGTCAGGTAAGATTTTGTTTAGTCTGTGGGCTATTATTTTAGCAAAGATTTTGATGTCTGCGTTTAATAACGAGATCGGGCGATAATTTGCGGGGAAAATTAATGATTTATTTGGCTTTGGTAATAATGTTATGTGGGCTTCTAAAGCGTTTGCTGAGAAGGCCTTAGAAGAGTCAATAGAATGGAAATAAGCTAATATATGTGGGGACAAGGTTTCTCGAAAAATCGAATAATATTTGTGGCTAAAACCGTCTGGGCCTGGTGCTTTTCCAGTCGGTAAATCTTTAATAACCTGATTTACTTCCTCAATTGTTAAGTCATTCTCTAAGTTATCTCTTTGCTCAGTCGTGATAGTGGGAAGATTCAGGTGTTGTAAGAAGTCATCTATTAGTTGCGATCGTGACCTTTGGTCGTTTGTATTTAATTGGGAGTCTGGTTTGATGTTGTAAAGTTTTTGGAAGAATGTTTTGAATGTATTAGCTATTGCATGTGTAGAGTATTGTGACCGTCCTTTCTCATCCACTATATGTAGAATATATTTTTTATGTGCTTTTTGTTTAAGATAGCGTGCTAGCAGACGTCCATATTTATTACGCCCCTCATAGTGTTTTTGGCGATTGTGCAAAGCCCTTCGTTTATGGTCTTTAGATAGGTGGGAGGCCAGTTTTTTCCTTTCTAGTGTTAGTTCTGTTAATATATCTCTGTCTGAGGGGAGTCTTTTGTGCGCAGTCTCAAGTTGTTGAATTTTGAGTAAAAATGATTGAACTGATTCTCTTCTAGTTTTATTTATGTATGCCTTCATGGCCATCAATTCTCCTCGAACTACGCTTTTATGTGCCTCCCAGAGCATTTGCGGCGAAGTCTCCGCATTGTTATTAATTTGAAAGTATTCTGTGATTACTTTATCTATTTTTATAACATTTTTGGGGTCCGAAAGGATAGATTCATCTAATTTCCATATGAAGTTCTTTATGGGTTTAGAAGGCCAAGAAAAAGAACTAGTTAGTGCAGAATGGTCAGACCAAGTCATTGGGCATATTTTTGCTGATTTAAATAGGGATAAACCACCCACATCAGTAAACACATAATCTATCCTGGTGTATGTTGCATGTGGGTATGAGAAGAAGGAATAATCACGAAGTTGGGGGTGTAGTATTCTCCATACATCATGTGCTACTATGTTTCTGAAGTAGTGTTTAATTTTGTTCAGGTGGGAAGATGGGAATGAGGAGTGACCGGAAGAACAGTCAAGTTCGGGGTTCAATGCTATGTTAAAATCCCCACACATGATGAGTACCCCTTTCTGGTGATCTAGTAATAGGTTAGATAGTTTTCTAAGAAATGTTTGTTGATTTACGTTTGGTGCGTACACTGAGACAAGAGTTACCGGTCTGTTGTATAATAAGCCAACTAGGATGATGTATCTTCCTTCTTTGTCTTTTATGTTTTGTAATTCTATAAAGGGAATCCCTTTTTTAATTATAATGCCAACCCCTTGTTTTTTATGTTTGTTATGTGAGGCCCAGTAGCATGTGCCAAACACGCGAGCGAATGTTGTGGGCTCCCTCCCCTTTCTAAAATGTGTTTCCTGGAGAAACATAAAGTCAATCCCTTGGCTGCGACATTCCCTGAGTACTGCTGATCTCTTGTTCGGAATGTTGAGACCTTTGGCGTTCACTGAATACAGATGCAGGTCATTTGTATTTATGTGTTGAGCTTGGGATTTAGCCATGTTCGTAGTGAGCATTTAATCTAATGTACGTGGAGTGTAGATAATGCACGTGGGAGTGAAAGCTAATGTTTTGTTTGAGAACATCGGGTGGAACAGGGAGGTGTTTTATGGGTACAGGGAGGGGGGGAAAGAAAGAGAGAAAGTATAGATCAAAACATATTGTGTTTTGAGGGTGAGGTAGCATGTCTCTGTTTAGGTCACCGGCGTACTTGAAGCATTATACATTAGAGAGACACCATCTAACATTTTTACTTACTATCTGCTTCTATAGACTTTCAAAAAAAACAATCATGAACAAAGAGAGGAGAAAACATTACAAGAACATTGTCATATACCTGTTATATAAGTATTTTCTGCTTTGTCTTTGTCTGAATAGTGTGGGTGACATAATTTCTATATTTCAAGGTAGGGTGAGGTGCCCCTAATTGGTATTTAATAGGTCAACCATTCTCATTAGCGGTTATCTTGTCAACATAACAACAGACTAGACATTAGGTTAGGTCATTATTTAAGGTAAGGTCTGTGTCTAGCCATGGCCTATCATTGCTTTAAGAAGTTGCGGGCCATAATGATTTATCAAACATATTAGTTTATCGTATAGCCATGTATTATATTCGTCTTAATACCTGATGTATCTGTATACAGATTCTGTCATTACCCCCTAATAAGAATGCAGGAATCACTAACAGAGTTTTCTTGTGGAGCATAAGGTCATTATTTCAATAGATGTCAACAAAATGTAACAGAACATTACAACTATTTAACTATCAGTATAACCAACAATAGACATATTCATGTTAACTTTAAACAAAACGTTAAATATACTTATCAGTCCATAGGTATCATGATGGAGTTTCCATCTGCCTGGAAACAAAGAATTGAAGCCTCTATATGGTAGCATGGTGATAGTTCAGATAGTGTCTGTGGGCTGCTCAACCTTTTTTTTCTTGTATTGAACAGTAGACCATTGTGGTCTTTGAGGTAGAGGAGCAGCCTCTCTGTGTGATGTTGAAGCCTGTAGGTTGGGTTGTGGAAACTCCATGTTCAGACCCCTAGAAAATGTGTCCAAGTCATTGGAGTCTTTATAGATATGTGTTCTGCCTTCTTTCTGTACAATAAGACTAAAGGGAAACCCCCATCTGTACCTCACTTTTCTTTCTTGTAGACTTTGAGTGATGAAGCGGACTTCTTTTCTCTTTTCTATGGTTGTGGGGCTAATATCCTGGAAAATTTGGATACTGTAAGTTTGGAATTTAAGTTCTCGCTGTGTTCTAACGTGTTTCCAAATAGCTTCTTTATCTGAGTAGTTGGTAAACTTTATGATGATATCCCTGGGAGGTTTTGGTGGGGTTGGTATTGGTTTCAATGCCCGATGGGCCCTCTCCATTGAAGATTCTGAGAGTTTGAGATTTGGTATGATGTATTCAAATAATTGCAGTAAATATGAGGTCAGAGATTCCTTGGTGGCTTCTTCTGGCACTCCCCGGATCCTCAGGTTGCTCCTTCTATTTCGATTGTCCAAATCTTCCACCTTTAACTGCAGTGCCTGTATAACTGTTTCATGTCTTGTCAGTTGGTGGTCTACATCTGATACCATATTATTTAAAGTATCTTGTCCGTCTTCCAGATATTCCAGTCTGGACCCCATTTCATTGATATCCCTTCTCAGTGTGGACATCTCATTTTTAATAAAAGATTTTAATTCAGCAAGGTCCGATTTAGATGGGAGAAGTGAGATATTGGACTGTATCTGACTTAATTGGTCTATATGTGAACTTCGATTGTCTGGGTTGGAGTTTAGTTGTGAGGCGTCACTATTATTTAATGTCTGTGTGAGGTCTAGCCCCTCTGAATCTTGCTTTGAAAAAAAGGAGTTCATGGTGGCTGAAGTGGTTAGTTTCTTTTCCGGTTTGGTGTTTCTTCTGGAGGCCATTTAGATAGAAAGTGAATTTCAGCTTTTGAGTATCACCTTTGAGCCCCACTGCTACAATAAAGTACGAGTTGTAAGTGTATAACAAATACACTGGGTACTAGCACCTCTGTCCTGTATGTAATGATGTCCGTAGAGGAGCTGCAACCTTTTTGATTAGGAATCTCCTCTCGCCCTGCTGTTTGTAGGTTTTTTACTGCGTGTTATTTTGTTTAGTTGTTCTGGCAGTAACGCTTCTGGGTGTTAGAGGAAGAAAGGTCTCGGGCACTGTCCGGTTTGTAGAGTGTTAGGGACGTGTGTTACTGTATTAATATGTAGGGTTTGTAGCCTGCTGTGGTCTTATCACTTACCACGTGGAGTGGCGCGATGGCGGCGGTCTCTTGTGCAGTCACCCAATTCAACCAGATGATCTCTGCCGGTTTCCTTTTCACTGTAAGGGCTATTTAAGTCGCTATGGGATTCAGCCTACCATGCGACCTGTGTCCCAATCTTAGTCGTTCAGTGTCCTTCAGGAGCGTGGGGCGGCTCCGGCTGACTTCAGTAATATCCTATAGCCATTCAAAAATGCATTATCCGTTACTGATAAGGGCTCTTGTGGTTTGACCTTTCAGTCCAGTACAATTTTAGCGGTGTCTCTCAACTCAGAAATAGGTATATAAGCCGGTGACCTAAGGCATGTCACGGAGCTAGCTTAACATGCGGCCATGTTCCTGCATGGCTACGCTCCGCCTCATGTTTTTTTTTAAATTATTTACACTACTGTTACACCAGATATGACTGGTGGCACTGGGCAAGTGGGCCGGGCACACACGGCAGGCAACTGCAATTAGATTACACTAGCAGATTGATGTTTCACAGTCAAAAAAGTTTTTTATTTTTTAATTATTTACACTACTGTTACACCAGATATGAGTGGTGGCACTGGGCAAGTGGGCCAGGCACACACGTTGGCAGACAGGCAACTGCAATTAGATTACACTAGCAGACTGATGTTTCACAGTCAAAAAAGTTTGTTTTTAAAAAATTTACACTACTGTTACACCAGATATGAGTGGTGGCACTGGGCAAGTGGGCCTGGCTGGCACACACGCTAGCAGGCAGGCAACTGCAATTAGATTACACTAGCAGACTGATGTTTCACAGTCAAAAAATATTTTTTTAAATTATTTACACTACTGTTACACCAGATATGAGTGGTGGCACTGGGCAAGTGGGCCTGGCACACACGCTAGCAGGCAGACAACTGCAATTAGATTACACTAGCAGACTGATGTTTCACAGTCAAAAAAGTTTTTTTTTTAAATTATTTAAACTACTGTTACACCAGATATGAGTGGTCGCACCGGGCGTGGGCCTGGCACACACGCTAGCAGGCAGGCAACTGCAATTATATTACACTAGCAGACTGATGTTTCACAGTCAAAAAAGTTTGTTTTTTTTAAATTATTTACACTACTGTTACACCAGATATGAGTGGTGGCACCGGGCAAGTGGGCCTGGCACACACGCTAGCAGGCAGACAACTGCAATTAGATTACACTAGCAGACTGATGTTTCACAGTCAAAACATTTTTTAAAATTATTTACACTACTGTTACACCAGATATGAGTGGTGGCACTGGACAAGTGGGCCTTCACAGTCAAAAAAGTTTTTTATTTTTAAATTATTTACACTACTGTTACACCAGATATGAGTGGTGGCACTGGGCAAGTGGGCCGGGCACACACGTTGGCAGGCAGGCAACTGCAATTAGATTACACTAGCAGACTGATGTTTCACAGTCAAAAAAGTTTTTTATTTTTAAATTATTTATACTACTCTTACACCAGATATGAGTGGTGGCACTGGGCAAGTGGGCCGGGCACACACGTTGGCAGGCAGGCAACTGCAATTAGATTACACTAGCAGACTGATGTTTCACAGTCAAAAAAGTTTTTTATTTTTAAACTATTTACACTACTGTTACACCAGATATTAGTGGTGGCACTGGGCAAGTGGGCCTGGCACACACGCTAGCAGGCAAGCAACTACCATTAGATTACACTAGCAGACTGATGTTTAACAGTCAAAAATGTTTTTTTTTTATTATTTACACTACTGTTACACCAGATATGAGTGGTGGCGCCGGGCAAGTGGGCCTGGCACACACGCTAGCAGGCAGGCAACTGCAATTAGATTACACTAGCAGACTAATGTTTCACAGTCAAAAAAGTTTTTTTTTTTTAAATTTACACTACTGTTACAACAGATATGAGTGGTGGCACTAGTTGGTAAGTGGGCCTGGCACACACGCTGGCAGACAGGCAACTACAATTAGATTACACTAGCAGACTGATGTTTCACAGTCAAAAAAGTTTGTTTTTAAAAAAATTACACTACTGTTACAACAGATATGAGTGGTGGCACTAGTTGGCAAGTGGGCCTGGCACACACGCTGGCAAGCAGGCAGGCAACTGCAATTAGATTACACTAGCAGACTGATGTTTCACAGTCAAAAAAGTTTTTTTTTTTAATTATTTACACTACTGTTACACCAGATATGAGTGGTGGCACTGGGCAAGTGGGCCGGGCACACACGTTGGCAGGCAGGCAACTGCAATTAGATTACACTAGCAGACTGATGTTTCACAGTCAAAAAAGTTTTTTATTTTTAAATTATTTACACTACTGTTACACCAGATATGAGTGGTGGCACTGGGCAAGTGGGCCTGGCACACACGCTAGCAGGCAAGCAACTGCAATTAGATTACACTAGCAGACTGATGTTTCACAGTCAAAAAAGTTTTTTTTTTTTAATTATTTACACTACTGTTACACCAGATATGAGTGGTGGCACTGGGCAAGTGGGCCTGGCACACACGCCGGCAGGCAGGCAACTGCAATTAGATTACACTAGCAGACTAATGTTTCATAGTCATAAAAGTTATTTTTTTAAATTTACACTACTGTTACAACAGATATGAGTGGTGGCACTAGTTGGCAAGTGGGCCTGGCACACACGCTGGCAGGCAGGCAGGCAACTACAATTAGATTACACTAACAGACTGATGTTTCACAGTCAAAAAATTTTTTTTTTTTTAAATTTACACTACTGTTACAACAGATATGAGTGGTGGCACTAGTTGGCAAGTGGGCCTGGCACACACGCTGGCAGGCAGGCAACTACAATTAGATTACACTAGCAGACTGATGTTTCACAGTCAAAAAAGTTTGTTTTTAAAAAATTTACACTACTGTTACAACAGATATGAGTGGTGGCACTAGTTTGCAAGTGGGCCTGGCACACAAGCTGGCAGGCAGGCAACTGCAATTAGATTACACTAGCAGACTGATGTTTCACAGTCAAAAAAGTTTTTTTTTTAAAAAATTGACACTACTGTTACAACAGATATGAGTGGTGGCACTAGTTGGCAAGTGGGCCTGGCACACACACTGGCAGGCAGGCAACTGCAATTAGATTACACTAGCAGACTGATGTTTCACAGTCAAAAAAGTTTTTTTTTTTTAAATTTACACTACTGTTACAACAGATATGAGTGGTGGCACTAGTTGGCAAGTGGGCCTGGCACACACGCTGGCAGGCAGGCAACTGCTATTAGATTACACTAGCAGACTGATGTTTCACAGTCAAAAAAGGTTTTTTTTTAAATTATTTACACTACTGTTACACCAGATATGAGTGGTGGCACTGGGCAAGTGGGCCGGGCACACACGTTGGCAGGTAGGCAACTGCAATTAGAATTACAGTAGCAGACTGATGTTTCACAGTAAAAAAACTTTGTTTTAAAAAAAATATTTACACTACTGTTACACCAGATATGAGTGGTGGCACTGGGCAAGTGGGCCTGGCACACACGCTAGCAGGCAGGCAACTGCAATTAGATTACACTAGCAGACTGATGTTTCACAGTCAAAAAAGTTTTTGTTTTTAAATTATTTACACTACTGTTACACCAGATATGAGTGGTGGCACTGGGCAAGTGGGCCTAGCACACACGCTAGCAGGCAAGCAACTGCAATTAGATTACACTAGCAGACTGATGTTTCACAGTCAAAAAAGTTTTTTTTTTTTAAATTATTTACACTAGTATTACACCAGATATGAGTGGTGGCACTGGGCAAGTGGGCCTGGCACACACGCTGGCAGGCAGGCAGGCAACTGCAATTAAATTACACTAGCAGACTGATGTTTCACAGTCCAAAAAGTTTTTTTCAAATTATTTACACTACTGTTACACCAGATATGAGTGGTGACACCGGGCAAGTGGGTCTGGCACACACGCTAGCAGGCAGGCAACTGCAATTAGATTACACTAGCAGACTAATGTTTCACAGTCAAAAAGTTATTTTTTTTAAATTTACACTACTGTTACAACAGATATGAGTGGTGGCACTAGTTGGCAAGTGGGCCTGGCACACACGCTGGATGGCAACTACAATTAGATTACACTAGCAGACTGATGTTTCACAGTCAAAAAAGTTTTTTTTTTTTAAATTTACACTACTGTTACAACAGATATGAGTGGTGGCACTAGTTGGTAAGTGGGCCTGGCACACACGCTGGCAGGCAGGCAACTACAATTAGATTACACTAGCAGACTGATGTTTCACAGTCAAAAAAGTTTGTTTTTAAAAAATTTACACTACTGTTACAACAGATATGAGTGGTGGCACTAGTTGGCAAGT
Source organism: Bombina bombina (assembly GCF_027579735.1). NCBI lineage: Eukaryota > Metazoa > Chordata > Amphibia > Anura > Bombinatoridae > Bombina > Bombina bombina. Next base: position 188,214,479 of record NC_069503.1, on the reverse strand, counting down.
GGGCCTGGCACACACGCTGGCAGGCAGGCAGGCAACTGCAATTAGATTACACTAGCAGACTGATGTTTCACAGTCAAAAAAGTTTTTTTTTTTTAAATTATTTACACTACTGTTACACCAGATATGAGTGGTGGCACTGGGCAAGTGGGCCGGGCACACACGTTGGCAGGCAGGCAACTGCAATTAGATTACACTAGCAGACTGATGTTTCACAGTCAAAAAAGTTTTTTATTTTTAAATTATTTACACTACTGTTACACCAGATATGAGTGGTGGCACTGGGCAAGTGGGCCTGGCACACACGCTAGCAGGCAAGCAACTGCAATTAGATTACACTAGCAGACTGATGTTTCACAGTCAAAAAAGTTTTTTTTTTTTAATTATTTACACTACTGTTACACCAGATATGAGTGGTGGCACTGGGCAAGTGGGCCTGGCACACACGCTGGCAGGCAGGCAACTGCAATTAAATTACACTAGCAGACTGATGTTTCACAGTCAAATTTTTTTTTTTTTTTTAATTATTTACACTACTGTTACACCAGATATGAGTGGTGGCACCGGGCATTTGGGCCTGGCACACACGCTAGCAGGCAGACAACTGCAATTAGATTACACTAGCAGACTAATGTTTCACAGTCAAAAAAGTTATTTTTTTTAAATTTACACTACTGTTACAACAGATATGAGTGGTGGCACTAGTTGGCAAGTGGGCCTGGCACACACGCTGGCAGGCAACTACAATTAGATTACACTAGCAGACTGATGTTTCACAGTCAAAAAAGTTTTTTTTTTTAAATTTACACTAATGTTACAACAGATATGAGTGGTGGCACTAGTTGGTAAGTGGGCCTGGCACACACGCTGGCAGACAGGCAACTACAATTAGATTACACTAGCAGACTGATGTTTCACAGTCAAAAAGTTTTTTTTTTTAAATTATTTACACTACTGTTACACCAGATATGAGTGGTGGCACCGGGCAAGTGGGCCTGGCACACACGCTGGCAGGCAGGCAACTGCAATTAAATTACACTAGCAGACTGATGTTTCACAGTCAAAAAAGTTTTTTTTTTTAATTATTTACATTACTGTTACACCAGATATGAGTGGTGGCGCTGGGCAAGTGGGCCTGGCACACACGCTAGCAGGCAGGCAACTGCAATTAGATTACACTAGCAGACTAATGTTTCACAGTCAAAAAAGTTTTTTTTTTTTAAATTTACACTACTGTTACAACAGATATGAGTGGTGGCACTAGTTGGTAAGTGGGCCTGGCACACACGCTGGCAGGCAGGCAGGCAACTGCAATTAGATTACACTAGCAGACTGATGTTTCAAAGTCAAAAAAGTTTTTTTTTTTAAATTATTTACACTACTGTTACACCATATATGAGTGGTGGCACTGGGCAAGTGGGCCGGGCACACGCGTTGGCAGGCAGGCAACTGCAATTAGATTACACTAGCAGACTGATGTTTCACAGTCAAAAAAGTTTTTTATTTTTAAATTATTTACACTACTGTTACACCAGATATGAGTGGTGGCACTGGGCAAGTGGGCCTGGCACACACGCTAGCAGGCAAGCAACTGCAATTAGATTACACTAGCAGACTGATGTTTCACAGTCAAAAAAGTTTTTTTTTTAAAATTATTTACACTACTGTTACACCAGATATGAGTGGTGGCACTGGGCAAGTGGGCCTGGCACACACGCCGGCAGGCAGGCAACTGCAATTAAATTACACTAGCAGACTGATGTTTCACAGTCAAAAAAGTTTTTTTTTTTATTATTTACACTACTGTTACACCAGATATGAGTGGTGGCACCGGGCAAGTGGGCCTGGCACACACGCTAGCAGGCAGACAACTGCAATTAGATTACACTAGCAGACTAATGTTTCACAGTCATAAAAGTTATTTTTTTAAATTTACACTACTGTTAAAACAGATATGAGTGGTGGCACTAGTTGGCAAGTGGGCCTGGCACACACGCTGGCAGGCAGGCAGGCAACTACAATTAGATTACACTAACAGACTGATGTTTCACAGTCAAAAAAGTTTTTTTTTTTTAAATTTACACTACTGTTACAACAGATATGAGTGGTGGCACTAGTTGGCAAGTGGGCCTGGCACACACGCTGGCAGGCAGGCAACTACAATTAGATTACACTAGCAGACTGATGTTTCACAGTCAAAAAAGTTTTTTTTTTTTTAAATTTACACTACTGTTACAACAGATATGAGTGGTGGCACTAGTTGGCAAGTGGGCCTGGCACACACGCTGGCAGGCAGGCAGGCAACTACAATTAGATTACACTAACAGACTGATGTTTCACAGTCAAAAAAGTTTTTTTTTTTTAAATTTACACTACTGTTACAACAGATATGAGTGGTGGCACTAGTTGGCAAGTGGGCCTGGCACACACGCTGGCAGGCAGGCAACTACAATTAGATTACACTAGCAGACTGATGTTTCACAGTCAAAAAAGTTTGTTTTTAAAAAATTTACACTACTGTTACAACAGATATGAGTGGTGGCACTAGTTGGCAAGTGGGCCTGGCACACAAGCTGGCAGGCAGGCAACTGCAATAAGATTTTACTAGCAGACTGATGTTTCACAGTCAAAAAAGTTTATTTTTTTAAAAAAATTGACACTACTGTTACAACAGATATGAGTGGTGGCACTAGTTGGCAAGTGGGCCTGGCACACATGCTGGCAGGCAGGCAACTGCAATTAGATTACACTAGCAGACTGATGTTTCACAGTCAAAAAAGTTTTTTTTTAAAATTTACACTACTGTTACAACAGATATGAGTGGTGGCACTAGTTGGCAAGTGGGACTGGCACACACACTGGCAGGCAGGCAACTGCAATTAGATTACACTTGCAGACTGATGTTTCACAGTCAAAAAAGTTTTTTTTTTTAAATTTACACTACTGTTACAACAGATATGAGTGGTGGCACTAGTTGGCAAGTGGTCCTGGCACACACGCTGGCAGGTAGGCAACTGCAATTAGATTACACTAGCAGACTGATGTTTCACAGTCAAAAAAGTTTTTTTCTTTGCAAAATTTACACTACTGTTACAACAGATATGAGTGGTGGCACTAGTTGGCAAGTGGGCCTGGCACACACGCTGGCAGGCAGGCAACTGCTATTAGATTACACTAGCAGACTGATGTTTCACAGTCAAAAAAGGTTTTTTTTAAAATTATTTACACTACTGTTACACCAGATATGAGTGGTGGCACTGGGCAAGTGGGCCGGGCACACACGTTGGCAGGTAGGCAACTGCAATTAGAATTACAGTAGCAGACTGATGTTTCACAGTAAAAAAACTTTGTTTTAAAAAAATATTTACACTACTTTTACACCAGATATGAGTGGTGGCACTGGGCAAGTGGGCCTGGCACACACGCTAGCAGGCAGGCAACTGCAATTAGATTACACTAGCAGACTGATGTTTCACAGTCAAAAAAGTTTTTTTTTTTTAAATTTACACTACTGTTACAACAGATATGAGTGGTGGCACTAGTTGGCAAGTGGGCCTGGCACACACGCTGGCAGGCAGGCAGGCAACTACAATTAGATTACACTAACAGACTGATGTTTCACAGTCAAAAAAGTTTTTTTTTTTTAAATTTACACTACTGTTACAACAGATATGAGTGGTGGCACTAGTTGGCAAGTGGGCCTGGCACACACGCTGGCAGGCAGGCAACTACAATTAGATTACACTAGCAGACTGATGTTTCACAGTCAAAAAAGTTTGTTTTTAAAAAATTTACACTACTGTTACAACAGATATGAGTGGTGGCACTAGTTGGCAAGTGGGCCTGGCACACAAGCTGGCAGGCAGGCAACTGCAATAAGATTTTACTAGCAGACTGATGTTTCACAGTCAAAAAAGTTTATTTTTTTAAAAAAATTGACACTACTGTTACAACAGATATGAGTGGTGGCACTAGTTGGCAAGTGGGCCTGGCACACATGCTGGCAGGCAGGCAACTGCAATTAGATTACACTAGCAGACTGATGTTTCACAGTCAAAAAAGTTTTTTTTTAAAATTTACACTACTGTTACAACAGATATGAGTGGTGGCACTAGTTGGCAAGTGGGACTGGCACACACACTGGCAGGCAGGCAACTGCAATTAGATTACACTTGCAGACTGATGTTTCACAGTCAAAAAAGTTTTTTTTTTTAAATTTACACTACTGTTACAACAGATATGAGTGGTGGCACTAGTTGGCAAGTGGTCCTGGCACACACGCTGGCAGGTAGGCAACTGCAATTAGATTACACTAGCAGACTGATGTTTCACAGTCAAAAAAGTTTTTTTCTTTGCAAAATTTACACTACTGTTACAACAGATATGAGTGGTGGCACTAGTTGGCAAGTGGGCCTGGCACACACGCTGGCAGGCAGGCAACTGCTATTAGATTACACTAGCAGACTGATGTTTCACAGTCAAAAAAGGTTTTTTTTAAAATTATTTACACTACTGTTACACCAGATATGAGTGGTGGCACTGGGCAAGTGGGCCGGGCACACACGTTGGCAGGTAGGCAACTGCAATTAGAATTACAGTAGCAGACTGATGTTTCACAGTAAAAAAACTTTGTTTTAAAAAAATATTTACACTACTTTTACACCAGATATGAGTGGTGGCACTGGGCAAGTGGGCCTGGCACACACGCTAGCAGGCAGGCAACTGCAATTAGATTACACTAGCAGACTGATGTTTCACAGTCAAAAAAGTTCTTGTTTTTAAATTATTTACACTACTGTTACACCAGATATGAGTGGTGGCACTGGGCAAGTGGGCCGGGCACACGTTGGCAGGCAGGCAACTGCAATTAGATTACACTAGCAGACTGATGTTTCACAGTCAAAAAAGTTTTTTTATTTTTAAATTATTTATACTACTCTTACACCAGATATGAGTGGTGGCACTGGGCAAGTGGGCCGGGCACACGCGTTGGCAGGCAGGCAACTGCAATTAGATTACACTAGCAGACTGATGTTTCACAGTCAAAAAAGTTTTTTATTTTTAAATTATTTACACTACTGTTACACCAGATATGAGTGGTGGCACTGGGCAAGTGGGCCTGGCACACACGCTAGCAGGCAAGCAACTGCAATTAGATTACACTAGCAGACTGATGTTTCACAGTCAAAAAAGTTTTTTTTTTTAAATTATTTACACTACTGTTACACCAGATATGAGTGGTGGCACTGGGCAAGTGGGCCTGGCACACACGCCGGCAGGCAGGCAACTGCAATTAAATTACACTAGCAGACTGATGTTTCACAGTCAAAAAAGTTTTTTTTTTTTATTATTTACACTACTGTTACACCAGATATGAGTGGTGGCACCGGGCAAGTGGGCCTGGCACACACGCTAGCAGGCAGACAACTGCAATTAGATTACACTAGCAGACTAATGTTTCACAGTCATAAAAGTTATTTTTTTAAATTTACACTACTGTTACAACAGATATGAGTGGTGGCACTAGTTGGCAAGTGGGCCTGGCACACACGCTGGCAGGCAGGCAACTACAATTAGATTACACTAGCAGACTGATGTTTCACAGTCAAAAAAGTTTGTTTTTAAAAAATTTACACTACTGTTACAACAGATATGAGTGGTGGCACTAGTTGGCAAGTGGGCCTGGCACACAAGCTGGCAGGCAGGCAACTGCAATTAGATTATACTAGCAGACTGATGTTTCACAGTCAAAAAAGTTTTTTTTTTTTTAAAAATTGACACTACTGTTACAACAGATATGAGTGGTGGCACTAGTTGGCAAGTGGGCCTGGCACACATGCTGGCAGGCAGGCAACTGCAATTAGATTACACTAGCAGACTGATGTTTCACAGTCAAAAAAGTTTTTTTTTAAAATTTACACTACTGTTACAACAGATATGAGTGGTGGCACTAGTTGGCAAGTGGGACTGGAACACACGCTGGCAGGTAGGCAACTGCAATTAGATTACACTAGCAGACTGATGTTTCACAGTCAAAAAAGTTTTTTTCTTTACAAAATTTACACTACTGTTACAACAGATATGAGTGGTGGCACTAGTTGGCAAGTGGGCCTGGCACACACGCTGGCAGGCAGGCAACTGCTATTAGATTACACTAGCAGACTGATGTTTCACAGTCAAAAAAGGTTTTTTTTTAAATTATTTACACTACTGTTACACCAGATATGAGTGGTGGCACTGGGCAAGTGGGCCGGGCACACACGTTGGCAGGTAGGCAACTGCAATTAGAATTACAGTAGCAGACTGATGTTTCACAGTAAAAAAACTTTGTTTTAAAAAAATATTTACACTACTTTTACACCAGATATGAGTGGTGGCACTGGGCAAGTGGGCCTGGCACACACGCTAGCAGGCAGGCAACTGCAATTAGATTACACTAGCAGACTGATGTTTCACAGTCAAAAAAGTTCTTGTTTTTAAATTATTTACACTACTGTTACACCAGATATGAGTGGTGGCACTGGGCAAGTGGGCCGGGCATACGTTGGCAGGCAGGCAACTGCAATTAGATTACACTAGCAGACTGATGTTTCACAGTCAAAAAAGTTTTTTTATTTTTAAATTATTTATACTACTGTTACACCAGATATGAGTGGTGGCACTGGGCAAGTTGGCCGGGCACACACGTTGGCAGGCAGGCAACTGCAATTAGATTACACTAGCAGACTGATGTTTCACAGTCAAAAAAGTTTTTTATTTTTAAATTATTTACACTACTGTTACACCAGATATGAGTGGTGGCACTGGGCAAGTGGGCCTGGCACACACGCTAGCAGGCAAGCAACTGCAATTAGATTACACTAGCAGACTGATGTTTCACAGTCAAAAAAGTTTGTTTTTAAAAAAATTACACTACTGTTACAACAGATATGAGTGGTGGCACTAGTTTGCAAGTGGGCCTGGCACACAAGCTGGCAGGCAGGCAACTGCAATTAGATTACACTAGCAGACTGATGTTTCACAGTCAAAAAAGTTTTTTTTTAAAAAAATTGACACTACTGTTAAAACAGATATGAGTGGTGGCACTAGTTGGCAAGTGGGCCTGGCACACACGCTGGCAGGCAGGCAACTGCAATTAGATTACATTAGCAGACTGATGTTTCACAGTCAAAAAAGTTTTTTATTTTAAAATTATTTACACTACTGTTACACCAGATATGAGTGGTGGCACTGGGCAAGTGGGCCTGGCACACACGCTAGCAGGCAAGCAACTGCAATTAGATTACACTAGCAGACTGATGTTTCACAGTCAAAAAAGTTTGTTTTTAAAAAATTTACACTACTGTTACAACAGATATGAGTGGTGGCACCGGGCAAGTGGGCCTGGCACACACGCTAGCAGGCAGACAACTGCAATTAGATTACACTAGCAGACTAATGTTTCACAGTCAAAAAAGTTATTTTTTTAAATTTACACTACTGTTACAACAGATATGAGTGTTGGCACTAGTTGGCAAGTGGGTCTGGCACACACGCTGGCAGGCAGGCAGGCAACTACAATTAGATTACACTTGCAGACTGATGTTTCACAGTCAAAAAAGGTTTTTTTTTAAATTATTTACACTACTGTTACACCAGATATGAGTGGTGGCACTGGGCAAGTGGGCCGGGCACACACGTTGGCAGGTAGGCAACTGCAATTAGAATTACAGTAGCAGACTGATGTTTCACAGTAAAAAAACTTTGTTTTAAAAAAATATTTACACTACTTTTACACCAGATATGAGTGGTGGCACTGGGCAAGTGGGCCTGGCACACACGCTAGCAGGCAGGCAACTGCAATTAGATTACACTAGCAGACTGATGTTTCACAGTCAAAAAAGTTCTTGTTTTTAAATTATTTACACTACTGTTACACCAGATATGAGTGGTGGCACTGGGCAAGTGGGCCGGGCATACGTTTGCAGGCAGGCAACTGCAATTAGATTACACTAGCAGACTGATGTTTCACAGTCAAAAAAGTTTTTTTATTTTTAAATTATTTATACTACTGTTACACCAGATATGAGTGGTGGCACTGGGCAAGTTGGCCGGGCACACACGTTGGCAGGCAGGCAACTGCAATTAGATTACACTAGCAGACTGATGTTTCACAGTCAAAAAAGTTTTTTATTTTTAAATTATTTACACTACTGTTACACCAGATATGAGTGGTGGCACTGGGCAAGTGGGCCTGGCACACACGCTAGCAGGCAAGCAACTGCAATTAGATTACACTAGCAGACTGATGTTTCACAGTCAAAAAAGTTTGTTTTTAAAAAAATTACACTACTGTTACAACAGATATGAGTGGTGGCACTAGTTTGCAAGTGGGCCTGGCACACAAGCTGGCAGGCAGGCAACTGCAATTAGATTACACTAGCAGACTGATGTTTCACAGTCAAAAAAGTTTTTTTTAAAAAAAATTGACACTACTGTTAAAACAGATATGAGTGGTGGCACTAGTTGGCAAGTGGGCCTGGCACACACGCTGGCAGGCAGGCAACTGCAATTAGATTACATTAGCAGACTGATGTTTCACAGTCAAAAAAGTTTTTTATTTTAAAATTATTTACACTACTGTTACACCAGATATGAGTGGTGGCACTGGGCAAGTGGGCCTGGCACACACGCTAGCAGGCAAGCAACTGCAATTAGATTACACTAGCAGATTGATGTTTCACAGTCAAAAAAGTTTGTTTTTAAAAAATTTACACTACTGTTACAACAGATATGATTGGTGGCACTAGTTTGCAAGTGGGCCTGGCAATCAAGCTGGCAGGCAGGCAACTGCAATTAGATTACACTAGCAGACTGATGTTTCACAGTCAAAAAAGTTTTTTTTAAAAAAAATTGATACTACTGTTACAACAGATATGAGTGGTGGCACTAGTTGGCAAGTGGGCCTGGCACACACGCTGGCAGGCAGGCAACTGCAATTAGATTACATTAGCAGACTGATGTTTCACAGTCAAAAAAGTTTTTTATTTTAAAATTATTTACACTACTGTTACACCAGATATGAGTGGTGGCACTGGGCAAGTGGGCCTGGCACACACGCTAGCAGGCAAGCAACTGCAATTAGATTACACTAGCAGACTGATGTTTCACAGTCAAAAAAGTTTTTTTTTTTTAATTATTTACACTACTGTTACACCAGATATGAGTGGTGGCACCGGGCAAGTGGGCCTGGCACACACGCTAGCAGGCAGACAACTGCAATTAGATTACACTAGCAGACTAATGTTTCACAGTCAAAAAAGTTATTTTTTTAAATTTACACTACTGTTACAACAGATATGAGTGTTGGCACTAGTTGGCAAGTGGGTCTGGCACACACGCTGGCAGGCAGGCAGGCAACTACAATTAGATTACACTTGCAGACTGATGTTTCACAGTCAAAAAAGTTTTTTTTTTTAAATTTACACTACTGTTACAACAGATATGAGTGGTGGCACTAGTTGGCAAGTGGGCCTGGCACAAACGCTGGCAGGCAGGCAACTACAATTAGATTACACTAGCAGACTGATGTTTCACAGTCAAAAAAGTTTGTTTTTAAAAAATGTACACTACTGTTACAACAGATATGAGTGGTGGCACTAGTTGGCAAGTGGGCCTGGCACACAAGCTGGCAGGCAGGCAACTGCAATTAGATTACACTAGCAGACTGATGTTTCACAGTCAAAAAAGTTTTTTTTTTTTAAAATTGACACTACTGTTACAACAGATATGAGTGGTGGCACTAGTTGGCAAGTGGGCCTGGCACACACGCTGGCAGGCAGGCAACTGCAATTAGATTACACTAGCAGACTGATGTTTCACAGTCAAAAATGTTTTTTTTTTTAAATTTACACTACTGTTACAACAGATATGAGTGGTGGCACTAGTTAGCAAGTGGGCCTGGCACACACGCTGGCAGGCAGGCAGGCAACTGCAATTAGATTACACTAGCAGACTGATGTTTCACGGTCAAAAAGATTTTTTTTTTTTTAAATTTACACTACTGTTACAACAGATATGAGTGGTGGCACTAGTTGGCAAGTGGGCCTGGCACACACGCTGGCAGGCAGGCAACTGCTTTTAGATTACACTAGCAGACTGATGTTTCAAAGTCAAAAAAGTGTTGTTTTTTTAATTTACACTACTGTTACAACAGATATGAGTGGTGGCACTGCAGGCAGGCAACTGCAATTAGATTACACTAGCAGACTGATATTTCACAGTCAAAATTACACAGGCAAAAAAAAAAAAAGACTGATGTTCTAGCCCTAAAAAGGGCTTTTTGGGGTGCTGTTCTTACAGCAGAGATCAGATGAGTCCTTCAGGACTGTAGTGGACACTGAATACACTAGCCTAGCTATCAATGTTCCTATAAAATCAGCAGCAGCTACACTATCCCTCCTCTCACTAAGAATGCAGGATCAGAATGAATCTAAAATGGTTGCTGTTCAGGAGCTGGGAGGGTCTGGGAGGGAGTGTCTGCTGCTGATTGGCTGAAATGTGTCTGCAGACTGTGAGATACAGGGTCAAAGATTACTCAATGATGACGAATAGGGGGCGGATCGAACATATATGTTCGCCTGCCGCAGCGAACGCAAACAAGTTATGTACGCTGGGAACTATTCGCCGGCGAACTATTCGCGACATCACTAATCAAGACATATATATATATATATTCATACATATACTATATATATATATATATATATATATATATACATATATATATATACATATATACATATTTTGCAATAAATAGATATATCAGTCCAAATTTAATCAAATATATAGAGAAATATTTATTTAAAAATAAATAGAACATATTCCGTTGTGAAAACAGTCTCTCAATATGAAAAATTCACATTTTCATGTACACTTTTCAAGGAGATAATGTCATGGGCTTTGCACAACATATTAGGGTTTTTGTGGGGATTTTTTTCTATTTGTCCTCTCCATTGACTTCTATAAGGAATACTTGAACGCACACGTGATTTCACGATTTGCATTACGTGGCTTAACGCACGTGCAAAATAGCTTATTTTGCAACTTGTAATACCTGCGCAGCCAAAAATGCAAAATAGCCATAACTCGCGCAGAGTTTTTGCAACTGATTTGCCGCACAACTTGTAATCTTGCTCTTAGTGTGCACAGATACTATGCACATATGCCCAGTGCACCTGCATTCACTCAGAGAGCAAAAATTAAAAATATCACAATTAAAAATAGCCAAGATAAGCCTGATAGGAGTTTGAATAATGTGTATGCAAGGTAATAACTACATGTAGAGGTTAATTATAGGTCTGACAATGCTTCAGCAGAATCTAAAATGACCCTTTTCATGTATCTATGTTCAATTAATGAAGAAAAATTAAACGCTCAATACAAAATATACAGCACGTGGGTACAGGCATAATTTCTAATTTCACACACATTTCAGTAAGATGTTTTCTCAAGTATCAATGTTTAGAAACATGTCATAACGAAGTCATTGCAGCTGGATTTGTTATTATCAAGAGACACCGTCCAAGATAAAAATACATATAATTGACTCAAAACAAGCAGAATAACTTTCACATTTTTCCAAAAGCCTTGTAGGAACAGAATATTGAAACTGTTCTTAATTGATCTTAACACAGATTATTTTTGAATATATTACAGTGCTTAGGTTTTATTTTTTTATTTTTTATTTAAACATTTTTTGGTGTGTGTGGAAGCTCTCCCTGTCAGCTAGTCAGCAATCAATATTTATATATTATATAATGAAGAAAATTAAACTGCGCTTACCCTATAGATACCTCAGGCTGAACCAAAGTGACAGCTCTTCCCCAAAAGGTGTCAAAAGTTAAATCTAAGAAAGAAGGGAGTGGTGGATCAGCGCTAATGGAAGCTAGAGGGATCTGACAACAATGCAGTGTATATTAATATACTATTTAGTATCCAAATGTATTTTCAAAAAACGCCACTATTTTAAAAAAGATTCTGTATAAAATGTGTGCAGGTACTGTTATATGAATCCAACAGAAATAAAAATAGAAATTGTTGTCCTAAAAACTACAACAGGTAATGATTTATATCACCTTATTCAAAAATATACACATATCCTCAAACAGATGTATTCTAAATATTACTAGCTGGCAAGCAATACCTATATGGTCCTAAAACCTAATGTGGTTATGCTGTGGTTATGCTGTCTTCTATAAAGAAATGCTAAAATATCTAGTGTATAGTCACAAACAATATATTTATTGTACAATGATATATAAAATAATTTATAAAAATGGCTCAAAATCAGCTCAAAAGACACTTTCAAACATTAATATAGTGACCGGTCACTCTAAAAACTTTAAAAAAGTAAATGTATGACAAATATTCTTATCATAAAGCGAGATGGCTAAAAAGCTTCACCAAGTATTAATGTATGTGTTATAAGAGCACATAAAACTGCCCAACATGTCTTAACATGTACAGTTCAGTCTTTCCTAAAAGAAAGTGACACTTGATGCTTCTATGGTTGTGTAATTCCTCCAATTTGGATCCGATTAGTATGTATCTTCGGTCCCCTACTGTGCAGGTGGAGGGTATTTACAAACAGTAATATTTATATATTAGTTGCACTTCCTGTTTTACTTAAATTGAAACAGCTTTTATTTATTTGCAATAGATATTTGTTTTATTGTTTTTTTTTAATTAATGTGTTTAACTGTTGCACTTTTATATATACACACTAGAACACGAGAATAGATTATAATGAGGGTGAAGAGGCATCAGAATATATTCAATAAACGCATTAGTAAAATTAATATCTTACTTAGGTCCCCAATATTCAAAGCAACAACAGACTTTCTGGCCTCATCGGCCTCGCAGTTCGTCGGTCTGTCAATATAATCTAAAAAAAGGGGTGGGCCTACGAAGTGCAGACAATAGCGATGTGTCTCCCATAGGAAATAATAGGGATCTCGGCTCCTGAAAAAGTACACTGACATCACCATTTGTCTGCACTTTCAGACACAGACAGTGCACTCACTGAAACCACGGTTTCTGTGTAGGAACAAATAAAATAATGCCTGTGTAGCGTAAAGGGATAGTAAACCCACATTTTTTCTTTCATGATTCAGACAGAGAGGTATATTTAACAAATGTATGTCGGACTGCTGAATGCAGAGAGCAATACGCTCTCCGTATTCAACATTGCTGCTGGTGCAACGCCGCCCCCTGCAGACTCACGGCCAATCGGCCTCCAGTAGGGGTATCAATCAACCCGATCGTACTCGATCGGGTTGAATTCCGGTGATTCCTGTCTGTCTCATCAGAGCAGGCGGACAGGGTTATGGAGGGTTTGTGACCGCTACTTCATAACTGCTGTTTCTGGTGATCTTTCAGGCTCGCCAGAAACACGGGCTATCAAGCTCCATTCAGAGCTTGATAGATAGACCCCAGAGCATGCAATTTTAAGCAACTTTGTAATTTACTCCTATTATCAAATTTTCTTCGTTCTCTTGCCATCTTTTTTTGAAAAAGTAGGAATGTAATCATAGCTTCCGGCCCATTTTTGGTTTAGCACCCTGGATATTGCTTGCTGTTTGGTGGCTACATTTAGCCACCAATCAGCAAGCGCAACCCAGGTGCTAAACAAAAAATGGGCCGGCTTCTAAGCTTCGATTCTTGCTTTTCAAATAAAGATAGCAAGAAAAATTGGGGTTTACTATCCCTTTACCCCCTTAATGACCAAAAACGTACAGGGTACGTCCTACAAAAAAGGTCAGTTAACGACCAACGACGTACCATGTATGTCCTTAGGGGTTTGAAGCAGTGGAAGCGATCTTGATTGCTTCCAGCAGCTTTCATGGTATTGCAGTGATGCCTCGATATTGAAGCATCCTGAAATATCATTTTCTTACACACCGATGCAGAGAGAGCCACTCTGTGGCCCTCTCTGCACCAGTAGCAATGGTGCCGATCGTTGGTGGGTGGGAGCCTTAGCAGGGAGGTGGGTAGGCGGCCTATCACTATTTGGCATCCAGTTCGATGTGCATGCCGGCTGCCAGGAGCATGCGGGGGGCCTGCGTTCAGCAACTACTGCCACCGATGTACTAAGTGAATGGGAAGGAAGGAGAGGGAGGGGAAAAAAATAAAGATCAAAAGAAGTGAAAAAAAAATATTTGATCGCATTTGGTGATAAAATGGTGGCATGAAATATACCAAAATGGGCCTTGATCAATACTTTGGGTTGTCTACTACACTACACTAAAATTTACCCTACATGCTCCCTACAAGCTCCCTAATTAACCCCTTCACTGCTGGGCATAATACATGTGTGGTGCACAGCGGCATTTAGCAGCCTTCTAATTACCAAAAAGCAACGCCAAAGCCATATATATCTCCTATTTCTTAACAATTTTTATTTGATCGCATTTGATGGTGAAATGGTGGCATGAAATATACCAAAACATGGAAACATTGGGTATTTCTAAACTCAAGACAAAATGTAGAAACTATTTAGCATGGGTGTTTTTTGGTGGTTATAGATGTGTAACAGATTTTGGGGGTCAAAGTTAGAAAAAGTGTTTTATTTTAATTTTTTCATCATATTTTATAAAAAAAAATATAGTAAATTATAAGATATGATGAAAATAATGGTATCTTTAGAAAGTCCATTTAATGGCAAGAAAAATGGTATATAATATGTGTTGGTAGAGTAAATGAATAAGAGGAAAATTACAGCTAAACACAATCACTGCAGAAATGTAAAAATAGCCTTGCTCCCAAACGGTCAGAAAATGGAAAAGTGATGTGGTCCTTAAGGGGTTAACTGTTAGTACACTTACAATACCTGCCTCATACTCTATAGTCTTGCTACTAAAAAGGTGGTGAGACAAACATGGTTGAAACCCTACAAGTAACTTGTACTCCAAAGATTGGAATATATTGCACTACTGGTGATGTATCCAAACAAAAAAAGGCAGATTACTCTCCTGGAACCCACAGCTAAATCCCACAAAACACCTACATCTACGTTATGTCTTCGCTATACTAGACTGATAAAGACAAATAAAACAACAACTCCCTATTATAACTATTGGCGTTATGCCAATACGTTTATGCATATTCATTGAAGTATTATATAGATGTTAAACGTTTTGAGCGTGAGTAGGGTGTTAGGTTTTTTTTTCCCCTTTTGTTGCTCCATTGACTTCTATGGGGGAATACATTATCAGGCGTGCAATATTCTAAGTTCTGCTTTATACCCACATTGGGTTAGCGTGCAAGCAAAAACAGTTTACTTTCAACTTGTAATATGAGTGCTACCGACGTTCACCAAAAAGCCTTCTTCTAGCGCAGTTAACGCTCGGACCAGAGCGTTAAATTGCGCTCCACTGTTCCTTTATAGGGTATAACGTTTTGAGTTGAATGTCCCTTTAATGCACAACACCTGTGGCAGAAAAGCCCCTAGCAGCCTAAGGAGCTTGGCCTATTGAATCTGTTACAAGAGAGCTGGTGGGCAATATCTACTCTTTACTGTCCTCACAGAAAGAAGTGTAAACACATTTGAACAACAGTCCTGAAAAATTGCATAATTAACATGAATAACCAGATTATTAAAATACAAAACAATGTACTAAAAACAGTAATCATATGTACACAAAACAAACATGTCAGGTGACTATCCCATTCCTTATGCCAACCTCTCACCCAATAATACAGATGCTGGGAAACAGGGGAAATGAAGCAGTTAGCCCAGGATGGATAACAAACTGACACCTGAGGCTACTGGATTCCACATAATTCCTAACCAGCACAAAAGTTACCCCTGAAAATCAATAGGTAGCCAATGCTTCACCAGTCATGATGCCACAAAGATAAGAGATATACATAGCATGCAGGTTAGTGATTACTCACTGGGCTAGGTCATAGATGCACAAAATCATGTTCAAAATCCATTGTCATAAATTCATAGATGTTGCCGAGGGACCTTGTTGTAAAGGTGAGATTATGCAGGAAATTCATTGAGCATTGTTTCACTGATCTTTTTTAGCTCTGTGTTACTGGGTTTCTCCTGTCATTAACATCTATAGTTACAAGATGTACCCAATAAATATCTCCCACAGAAAACGTAAACCACTAGCATTGTTTTTATAATAACCAGGTGAAGCATCATATGGTCACATCTTTGTTTTAAGATAGGAGTACACTATGATGGTTTGGATTGGTCTTTGAGGGAGCTGGATGAACAACTCTAGTACTCCTATATTAATTTTATTTGAATTATGCCACCTCAAACAAACACCTAGCAAGAAAAGAGAAAAAAATGGCTCTCCTCAAGGTCTTCACCCTCTTATTATTTTATGCTACAGGACTCTTTGGATGACAGAGCCCACTCAAGACTGTGCAGGCAATGTTTCTGAACAACATACTTTTAATGTATTTTGGTGAATTTAAAAAAAATAAGTTAATTACTTCTGGCTTTCTTATTGACACAGTCATATAAGATTCAGGGAGAAGATTATATCTAACTGGCCTTTAGCACCAAAATGTCTAGAGGCTTATGCATCAATTCAGTTACTTTATGACTTTTCATCAGAACACATTAGGAGGTCAAAGTTTCTTGCTTCTATTGTCCTAACTCTTGTGCAGTATAAACTAAACTTATAAGGGATTCAAGTTTGTTGTGAAATTTCAGGAATCACAGTATAGATCATTATTGATTTAAAGATTTAACTTGTTAGTTTCTTGGGGTTTTACCATATTGTGCTACTGTAAGTATAATTTGTACTCAGAATCTCCTTCAGTGAACACTTTGGGCCCCATGTACTAAAAGCTGTGTGGACAAGGTTTTCAAATTTAAAACCTGGCTGCCCGGCTTTGCATCAAATGGGCATTGGACCCTGTATGTCCACTTCCTTGATGCATTATTACACACTTGCTTGAGTGTGTAATGTCTCCCCCTTCTCTCACATGAGAAGTCAATTACCTGAGCAAGCGCGTTCAGCGTGATTTCAATACTCTATCTCAGAGGTGGCGGAGAGTTTAAAAAGCAGAGGTCTGGTGACCGCTTCTTCTTCCATTGCGGAAAACAAGGGCTCAAAAGCAGCTAAGGCTGCTTAATACATTGAACCCTTTGTTTTTACTTTCTTAACTAGAAAAAAGGTTGCTTTTATATTTAGTCTGTGTTGGACCTTTAAGTTTTTGTGTCTTGGATTTCTTCTTGGTGATTCATTTTAGGATGTTAGATTTTCCTGTATACTTGACAACATGTATGTTACACTGTTTCTTATATTTTCCTCTCTCAGCCACTACTTTGTCAGTGTTTATTAATTTGCTTACTTATCCTTAGTCTGAGCATTTTCATTTACTTGTGTTATTATTTTATGACAGGTATTATATCAGTATGCTATTTCAAATTTGCAGGTGAATTTGACAAATTAATTGAAATTACTTTAAAGGGACAGTAAAGTAAAACAAAATCTCTCATGATTTAAATAGGGCATGCAATTTTAAACAACTTTCCAATTTACTTTTATTACCAATTTTGCTTTGTTCTCTTGGTATTCTTAGTTGAAAGCTAAATCTAGGGGGTTCATGTGCTAATTTCTTAGACCTTGAAAACTGCCTCTAATCGGAAAGCATTTTGACAGTTTTTCAGCACTATAGGGCGTTAGTTCATGTGTTTCATATAGATAACATTGAGCTCCGGCACGTGAAGCTCCTAAGGGCAAGCACTGATTGGCTAAAAATGCATGTCTGTCAAAAGAACTGAAATAAGGGGGCAGTTTGCAGAGGCATAGATACAAGGTAATCACAGAGGTAAAAAGTATATTATTATAACTGTGTTGGTTATGCAAAATTGGGGAATGGGTAATGGGTAAGGGATTGTCTACCTTTTTAAACAACAACAATTCTGGTGTTTACTGTCCCTTTAATTGTGATATTATATGGAAATGCCACCATTCATACTTTTTTCCCTTTTCTCCCATATTTTCCCAGCTGGGCTAAGTCAGAGTGGTCCAATGCAGAGGACTCATGTAGACCATGGATGGAGTAGAGGCATTAGGTCAAAACAATAGGTGGCGCAAGTGAATGCTGTTCTGACTAATAATGGTTTAAAATGTATTTCAGATTCCTTATGTGTCTGATAATGTTCTCACCTTACATAGGCTGTATTGAAATTTCAAGTGTAAATGGTATCTCTCCAGGACAATAAAGCTTCTAGATTCAAATTCTATAGTTTAAATATATATATATTTATTGAATAAAAGATTCTTGTTTCTTAAATGAACGATTCTTATATATGAGATCAAAATAGTGATGATCTATTCACAAGTGATAATCAGTTGACAATTTAAAACATTTGGTAAAATATAAAATATGATAGTACAATATTAAAAACACCGGTGTTCTTCATAAACAAAAAACTATAAAAACTCAAATTGAGATAATATAAGCAAGCAGGTGTACTCAGAAGATAAAACCAGAAAATAAACAGAGGAGACTCATGTACCTCTAAGCGTATGACTATCAAAAAACATATATAAATGCATATATGAGTATATGAACCATATGTCTGGTATCCGTTAAACTAGCGTATATATATACTTCACATATGTATAAGGGTTAAGCAAATATTATACAGTTCCTTATTGCTTAATGTTCTGGCAAAACATGGGGTGGTTATCCTTCCGTCAAAAATATATTTGAGCCAATGTATATTGAAACAAAATGTGGCAAAATGTAGCCAGTAATATGTAGCAGCAGTGTTATTTCTTAGATTTCAGCGTCTCTGTTTTTTGATCAGAGGTAGGTTTACATACGGTTTTGAGCTTGGTGTAGCGATTCCTTCCTTAAAAACAGTGCACTGTTGACGTCTTCCCTCTGCTGTGCAGAAAAAGCCGGTGGAGTACTAAGTCCCTTAGCCTCCGTTTACCAGCTGTGTTGGTAGTTGTTTTCCTTAGATTCGTTGTTTACCCAGTAATGGGCCTTGATGGTATTCTTATGAGCTCCGGTCACAACTTGCTTCTTTCTTTGTGAGTGTATAACCCAGACCCGGTCTTTATTTTCACCGGTCTCCTTGCTGTTATCACAGCTGACAAAGTTCTCCTCTGGAGCTGAGTTGTTTTGGCTCACTTCTTAATTTCAAGTGATCAGGTTTCTACGCGTTTCGGCGTTCTGCCTTTCTCAAGATACCTGATTGAACCACCTGTAGCCTTTTTATCTGGATCTCCCATGTTCCATCTCTTCAGCTTAACCCTTAATGTTTCTGTTTCTTGTGGATTCGTTTAGAGTTTTACTTTAATCTTAGTTCTTCCACTGTCCTTTGTAAAAGGTTTTCTTAAAATAATTATATTTTTTATTTAAATCCTCAGGTTCATTTTCTCCATATTAGACATCACATAAACAGTAATATTTGGTTCATATATTTCGAGTTCATATTTACAGATATTCTACATTCTTTTTTATATGCCTAATTCAACTTGATATATGAAAACTTACTATAAAAATATGTTGTTATAATATTATAGTAATGATAGTATATATATATATGTTCCAGAAGATTAATACAATTAATTTATAAAGTTTGTGTGAATATGTAAATGTTCAATTAGCTAATTTTTGTGATTCTAAATCAGATATTAATTCTATATAGAGTATACTTATACAGTCCTGTATTCTTGTTATACTTGTGTAGTGGGGTATTTCATCATCTCATATATAGGTGTTATTTATACATAAGTGTTGTTTATCCAGGTTGTAGAAAAGATACTGGAAGTGCTTATGATACACAAATCTCTAATAGTTATCTAGAAACATATATTGTTTTATTAGCATCCGTGGTCACCTATAATCAATGACTCTTGTTTTTATATTCCTGCCATATGTTGTCACCTCATTTCCTACTATATTCTTTACCTCGATATAAGTTATGTGTGTGTTTGTATCTTACTAATGGAGAGTTGTATTCATATAGCGTATTACTTTATATACAAGGAAGTATTGATTGTATTATAAGTCTATATTATAGAATTAAGGTCTAGTTCACTATTTAATCCCTTAGGGAATAAGGTCCCCATTCTAAAGATAATTTCAGCTTCTTTATGGAGTAACTTTCTCTCCATGTTCCCTCCTCTATTGTCTTCTCTTACTAGTTTAATGCCCCAATATTTTAGTTCTTTTGGATTGCTATTATGATGTTCCTTAAAGTGTACATACAGTCTTGTATTTTCTTTGCCCTGCTCTATGCACCAAATGTGTTCTCTAATTCGCTCTCTGAGACTTCTGCTCGTTTGTCCCAGGTATTGTAATTTGCACGAACACTGTAATATGTATATGACATTATTGTCTGTGCATCTTATTATGTCATTTATTTTAAAATTCATGTTGTTACTTGTTGAAATTATTTGATTCGTTTTATGGCTAAATTGGCAAGACTTACAATCATAACAGGGAAAAAAACCTGTTAGTCGCTCCCCTTTTAGATTCACTATGTTGTTGGTAGTTTTACATTTATATTCACTTGGTGAAAGTATGTTCTTAAGGTTTGTTGCTTTTCTATATATTATATCTGGTGTTGGTTTAAGTTGTTTTCCAATAACTGGGTCACTTCTGGCCAAATGCCAGTGTTTCTTAATGATATTTTGTACTTGTTTATATTGTGCTGAATATGTTGTTATAAAAGGTATTTTTAACATGTTGAAGTCAGTCTCTTCGGTTTGATTTAGTTTTTTATCTTCTAGTAGTGTTTCTCTCTTTATTTCTCTAACTATGTTTTTTGTATTAATGATTTGTATTTCATTATATCCTTTTTCTACAAACCTGTCCTGTATAGTCAGTGCTTGTCTGTCAAAGTCTGCTATGTCGCTACAGTTACGTCTAATACGTGAAAACTGTCCTTTCGGTATGTTTTTTTTCCACTTTATGTGGTGACTACTGTTGCGTTCAATATAGTTGTTAGCATCGATTTTTTTAAAAAATGTAGTGGTGTTGATTTTATTATCAGTGATAGATACCTCAATGTCTAGAAAGCTGATGTGTTCCTTACTGCATTCATGGCTAAATAAAAGTCCCAAGTTATTACTGTTAAGATCTTCCATGAATAGTAAAAATAGTTCCTGGTCCCCCTCCCAGATGATAAAGACGTCATCTATAAAACGTTTAAAGAGCACGAGATTCGCACCCCAAGGAGTAGAGTTTATAAAATTCTCCTTGAGGAGAATTTTATAAACTCTACTCCTTGGGGTGCGAATCTCGTGCTCTTTAAACGTTTTATAGATGACGTCTTTATCATCTGGGAGGGGGACCAGGAACTATTTTTACTATTCATGGAAGATCTTAACAGTAATAACTTGGGACTTTTATTTAGCCATGAATGCAGTAAGGAACACATCAGCTTTCTAGACATTGAGGTATCTATCACTGATAATAAAATCAACACCACTACATTTTTTAAAAAAATCGATGCTAACAACTATATTGAACGCAACAGTAGTCACCACATAAAGTGGAAAAAAAACATACCGAAAGGACAGTTTTCACGTATTAGACGTAACTGTAGCGACATAGCAGACTTTGACAGACAAGCACTGACTATACAGGACAGGTTTGTAGAAAAAGGATATAATGAAATACAAATCATTAATACAAAAAACATAGTTAGAGAAATAAAGAGAGAAACACTACTAGAAGATAAAAAACTAAATCAAACCGAAGAGACTGACTTCAACATGTTAAAAATACCTTTTATAACAACATATTCAGCACAATATAAACAAGTACAAAATATCATTAAGAAACACTGGCATTTGGCCAGAAGTGACCCAGTTATTGGAAAACAACTTAAACCAACACCAGATATAATATATAGAAAAGCAACAAACCTTAAGAACATACTTTCACCAAGTGAATATAAATGTAAAACTACCAACAACATAGTGAATCTAAAAGGGGAGCGACTAACAGGTTTTTTTCCCTGTTATGATTGTAAGTCTTGCCAATTTAGCCATAAAACGAATCAAATAATTTCAACAAGTAACAACATGAATTTTAAAATAAATGACATAATAAGATGCACAGACAATAATGTCATATACATATTACAGTGTTCGTGCAAATTACAATACCTGGGACAAACGAGCAGAAGTCTCAGAGAGCGAATTAGAGAACACATTTGGTGCATAGAGCAGGGCAAAGAAAATACAAGACTGTATGTACACTTTAAGGAACATCATAATAGCAATCCAAAAGAACTAAAATATTGGGGCATTAAACTAGTAAGAGAAGACAATAGAGGAGGGAACATGGAGAGAAAGTTACTCCATAAAGAAGCTGAAATTATCTTTAGAATGGGGACCTTATTCCCTAAGGGATTAAATAGTGAACTAGACCTTAATTCTATAATATAGACTTATAATACAATCAATACTTCCTTGTATATAAAGTAATACGCTATATGAATACAACTCTCCATTAGTAAGATACAAACACACACATAACTTATATCGAGGTAAAGAATATAGTAGGAAATGAGGTGACAACATATGGCAGGAATATAAAAACAAGAGTCATTGATTATAGGTGACCACGGATGCTAATAAAACAATATATGTTTCTAGATAACTATTAGAGATTTGTGTATCATAAGCACTTCCAGTATCTTTTCTACAACCTGGATAAACAACACTTATGTATAAATAACACCTATATATGAGATGATGAAATACCCCACTACACAAGTATAACAAGAATACAGGACTGTATAAGTATACTCTATATAGAATTAATATCTGATTTAGAATCACAAAAATTAGCTAATTGAACATTTACATATTCACACAAACTTTATAAATTAATTGTATTAATCTTCTGGAACATATATATATATACTATCATTACTATAATATTATAACAACATATTTTTATAGTAAGTTTTCATATATCAAGTTGAATTAGGCATATAAAAAAGAATGTAGAATATCTGTAAATATGAACTCGAAATATATGAACCAAATATTACTGTTTATGTGATGTCTAATATGGAGAAAATGAACCTGAGGATTTAAATAAAAAATATAATTATTTTAAGAAAACCTTTTACAAAGGACAGTGGAAGAACTAAGATTAAAGTAAAACTCTAAACGAATCCACAAGAAACAGAAACATTAAGGGTTAAGCTGAAGAGATGGAACATGGGAGATCCAGATAAAAAGGCTACAGGTGGTTCAATCAGGTATCTTGAGAAAGGCAGAACGCCGAAACGCGTAGAAACCTGATCACTTGAAATTAAGAAGTGAGCCAAAACAACTCAGCTCCAGAGGAGAACTTTGTCAGCTGTGATAACAGCAAGGAGACCGGTGAAAATAAAGACCGGGTCTGGGTTATACACTCACAAAGAAAGAAGCAAGTTGTGACCGGAGCTCATAAGAATACCATCAAGGCCCATTACTGGGTAAACAACGAATCTAAGGAAAACAACTACCAACACAGCTGGTAAACGGAGGCTAAGGGACTTAGTACTCCACCGGCTTTTTCTGCACAGCAGAGGGAAGACGTCAACAGTGCACTGTTTTTAAGGAAGGAATCGCTACACCAAGCTCAAAACCGTATGTAAACCTACCTCTGATCAAAAAACAGAGACGCTGAAATCTAAGAAATAACACTGCTGCTACATATTACTGGCTACATTTTGCCACATTTTGTTTCAATATACATTGGCTCAAATATATTTTTGACGGAAGGATAACCACCCCATGTTTTGCCAGAACATTAAGCAATAAGGAACTGTATAATATTTGCTTAACCCTTATACATCTGTGAAGTATATATATACGCTAGTTTAACGGATACCAGACATATGGTTCATATACTCATATATGCATTTATATATGTTTTTTGATAGTCATACGCTTAGAGGTACATGAGTCTCCTCTGTTTATTTTCTGGTTTTATCTTCTGAGTACACCTGCTTGCTTATATTATCTCAATTTGAGTTTTTATAGTTTTTTGTTTATGAAGAACACCGGTGTTTTTAATATTGTACTATCATATTTTATATTTTACCAAATGTTTTAAATTGTCAACTGATTATCACTTGTGAATAGATCATCACTATTTTGATCTCATATATAAGAATCGTTCATTTAAGAAACAAGAATCTTTTATTCAATAAATATATATATATTTAAACTATAGAATTTGAATCTAGAAGCTTTATTGTCCTGGAGAGATACCATTTACACTTGAAATTTCAATACAGCCTATGTAAGGTGAGAACATTATCAGACACATAAGGAATCTGAAATACATTTTAAACCATTATTAGTCAGAACAGCATTCACTTGCGCCACCTATTGTTTTGACATATTGTACACAAAACCGTTGGGATAGTTTTTTAAGGTGAGCATAGTTCTGCCCGACTGAATAGGCAATCACTATCATATACTGGAGTAGAGGCATTCCAATGTATTCAAGGGACATGCTCTGGCATTTTAATTTGTTTTTTGTTGTTGTTAAGGACATTTATGGTGGAAGAACAAGAGAGAAATTCCATACTAGTAGTACCTTTTTTGTTGCATTGTTATGTACTTAAAAAAAATCTTCAGTGAATAAATACATTGCAGATTTTCTGCATTACTTTTTAACACTTTACCTACATTATTTGATCAGACAGGTTACCAGATACTCAGGCATTGCAAAGCAATTTTATGATATTATTAAAAATGTGCTTCAATCTTGTCTGTATCCAAATATTTTGTTAAAGACTATCTTCTTATAAATGTATCTTTGGAACACAATTTATTGTTACACCCATGTCAGTTTGTTATAACAAGCCTATATATTTATTACTACCTTATTTGCCAATGGGTCGTAAAACCCCAGATAATTTCTCACTTGAATAGAATAGAATTATCATAGTGATATTGATTGCTATGCAGTGTTATACCTTTATTTTTTTCAAGTTGACTGTTGAAAAAGAATCCATAATTGATTTAAAGATGGAGTCTTTTGCATCTCTGATGTATTTCTATTTTCACAGAATGGTAATAGTATTCCATTTCAATATATTTTTCTTAGTTGAATTGAAGACCTTACAAATGAGATCTTCAATATGTTTTCTCCTTTGGACTGAAGGCCTTTCAAATGAGGTCTTCAATGTATGGTTCTCTGTTGGATCAATGGCCTTACCAGCAATGTCTTTAATGTATGTTTTTTTTCAACTGTATTTAAGGCATTACACATAAAGTCTTCAAAATATATTTCTCATTTGGATTAAAGGCCTTAATAATAATGTTCTCGATATATGTTCTCAGTTGGATCAGATGCCTTTATAATAGGTTTTTGAAAACATTGCATCTTTTTTAATCAACATATTAACATGTGGCCAGATTACATGTGACATGCTAAATACATTTTTCTCTTGTGCACTAACTGCACTCAAAGTAAATGTTAGTTCTAGATACTTTACATTCCAATGTTCTTCACATCAATGAAAATTTACTTTTTATTTTAAAATGTATGTTTCTATATATATATATATATATATATATATATATGTATATATATATATATGGATACATTTTTGTAATATATATATATATATATATCATTACCTATATATCTATATGAATATATATATATATATATATATATATATATCAATACCTATATATCTATATGTATATATATATATATATATATATATATATATATACATCTCAATACTTATATATCTATATGAATATATATATATATATATATATATATATATTTTTTTAAATACATTTTTTTCTATGTGTAGAACATTGGAATTTAAAATATTTCTATTCATGACATTTAAACACATGAATAAAAATGATATTGCATGTTTCAAGGTATTTGACTGGGAAGGGCTTAAACGGGTACATATATGTGTGTATATTTGTATATTTATCTATATAGGAGCATATGTATATATATATGTGCACATACATTTATTTACATATATAAACACATAAATACAAACACACACACATATATATATATATTCATACAAAAAAGCACTCAATGGACTTGTAAAGATGCAATCCATAACTTTTATTACAAAGTTATCATAACGTTTCGGGTACCGGACCCTTTGTCAAATGATACAAAAAATATGCATAACATCCCACCTTACATCCCAATCTTATATGCCTACATAATACCTAAAGTGATTAAAACATAAGAGATGCTTAGCCCCATAGAGACCACGCTGACTTTGCGTGTACCACCGTCGCTCCATACAGCATAGTGACGTCATCACAACGCAGTGTGTCAGATACGTCATCATGTCCTAGGAGCGGGTGGAGAATGACCTGACAGCTGTCAAAGCTGTAATAGCGTATGCACACTCATATCGATGAAAACATCATCGGTTTAAGGCCATATATGTATATTCACCAGTATACATAGAGAACGTCAGGGGCAGGTATCAGACATACTTAAAATACAACAAATACACTGAGTAAGTGTATTGCATCATAGCACGTGAACATCCTATGTCCACATATATCATAGGTACAATGCATGTCTTACTGTACTATATACATCAATGAGATATTATATACTGTTTAAAGGGTCCGGTCTGGTACCCGAAATGTTATGATAACTTTGTAATAAAAGTTATGGATTGCATCTTTACAAGTCCATTGAGTGCTTTCTTTGTATGAATATTGGATTTAAGCCTGTTAGCACCGTGGCATTTACAAAGGATGAGGAGTGCATATCTTTAAAGGATTATACTCGTTTCTCTGACATTGCACCCTGCTGGGATTATCCCTTGGAACAGAAATTGGAGATATTTGTGTTGTAACAAGTTAATATTGTATTCATCTTTCACTGTGTTATTTTCACCATAGACTGTGTGTGGCATCTTGCACGGATCACCTGGCCCACATTAGGATATCATGGAAGAAAGCATGGCCGACAGTTTGACTGCTGTGACTGAAAATTAAGAAGTGAACACAGACACCTTTATGTTCACTGACGATGATGCAGAGAGAATTAAAGTGTCATCAGACCTGAGTGAGTTGAGGGGTGACACCCCTTTCAATATATACTATACATTAGTCAATTTGAGAAAAAGAGAAATTGATTATCACCTACATGCCATATATTTATTGAGTTATCACAGGAAAAGATAAATACCAAGAGGTTTTAGGGTGAGAAATATCCCCACACTAGGCAGATCAAGTAGTGAATTTTGCCATAAATGGTGCTCAATATTGAACAAATGTTCTTATGACCTAATGTTGCTTGTAATAGAGGAGGTACAAAAACTTGAAAATAAAATGAAAACAGAGATAGAGCACATTAAACAGATCAGTCACCATATTATGGTAGAAGACAACACACAGGATTGGCTAAAAAAAAACTAGATAATATGGTATTAAAATATAAGAATGACCTGATTTCATTCAAAAACAAAAAACTTACAGATGGCTTTATGGTAAAGAGGACTTAGTGAATAGCCACAGACGCAGAACCCCATGCCCCAAAAGTCTAGTACAAACTATCGACAGTAGTGGAGGTGACTCCACTGATAATGACACTTACAATGACAGCAGGAATACTGAGCAGTTGCCAACCACATCATCCAACATGGCTTCTTTTTCTGGGGTTGTCACCAGAGCAGCAAACAAGCCGCCGTTATGCATAAACAAAAACCAACAAGGAGAGGGGGATATAGAAAAAAAGAAGTCCTCAAAAAAGAAATAGATATAATATTTAATTTGAGTAGCAGGGTTTTAACAGAGGATGGTATCAACTTACTTAGTCAGGGTTTATATTCTGTGCCCACCACTAAAGAAAATGACTTTGAGAAGGTTGTAGATATACATAAACTTCAAAGACAGCTCAAATTAAGACTTCTTTAAAGATAAAATACAGAGCCCTATAACTGCATTTAAAACCCCTTCCAAATTTGAACCACATATGACGAATCCTGCTATAAAATGTTTCATGTGCATGGTATGCCATGACTGTACTAACAGTAAGTCTCAGTCCTATTCTAATTTGACTAAGGGTGAAAGGGAAGCTATCCTTAGTCTAAAAAACGATGAAACAATAATCGTACGCCCTGCCGATAAGGGGGGCGACATTTTAGTTATAGATTATCCTCAGTATAGAACTGAAGCTAGAAGACAGTTATCTGACACATCCACATACACTAGGCTGAGAGGTAACCCCACACTCACCTTCAAAAAGAAAATAGACTTGTACCTGAGGTCTGCGGGTGAAGCAGGACTCATTGATGAAAATACACTGTTGTTGCTGACCACTGATTGCCTGAAAATTCCAGTGCTATATTTACTTCCAAAAGTGCACAAAACACTGGAAATCCCCCTTGAAGACCTATAGTCTCCGCAAGGGATTCTCTTTTTTCTAAATTGGCTAAATTTGTGGATCATTTCCTGCAGCCAGTGGTCAGAAACACCAAGTCCTACTTGAAAGATGCCCCATGACTTATTTCTTTATTAAAGACAGCAGATTGGCTGGAGGAGGGAGATTTCTTGGTCACCATAGATGTGGACAGCCTGTACACCTCCATCCCTCATGATGGAGGTGTGCAGGCTGTCTGATCCATGGTCACCAGCTCTGTATTTTACGAGGGACCACCCATTGAGTTCATTATTGAACTCATACTCTTTTGTTTAGAGAATAACTATTTCAGATTTGAAACAGAATTCTACCTGCAGACCTCAGGTACAGTGATGGGTTCTAACATGGCCCCCACCTACGCCAACCTTTATATGGTATGGCATGACATCATGAAACTCCATGAATGCATGGAGGTCATCTTCTATACCTGATATATTGACGATGTTCTGTTGGTATGGAGTGGTAATGAAGAGCATCTCATCAACTGGGTAGAGAGCTTGAATAAACTAAAGTCCCCCATCAAGTTTAAACTTGAATTTTCCCTCAAGTCGACATTTCCTGGACCTTAATATCTTTAAGGTTAGGGAAAGCGACCACTGTAGGTTTGGTACATCTTTGTATACCAAACCTACAGACAGGAATTCACTTTTGGAGGCACACAGTTGCCATCCATATCATCAGAAAAAGGGTGTAGTCACCTCACAACTCACCAGAGTGATAAGAAAAAACACAGAAAAATCTATAATGGGTACACAATTGGATATAATGGGTGAGAAACGTATAAAGAGAGGCTATGAGGAGGGTTTGGTGTCTGAAACCAAGAGAAGAATGATGGAATGTACACAGGATGAACTTATTGCCAACACCAGCAGACCAAAAGGAAACGGATCGGATGAATTTCGTGACCACTTTTGATATGGCCCATGGGATGTTAAATTCTTCTATAAGAAGTTGTTGGGATTTGGTGAAGGTGGAGAAGTCCCTACCATTCCAACACACAGAACCCCCTAAGATGGCCTATCCGAGGGCACAGAACCTGAGAGACATCTTAGTGGAATCCGATCCAGTGAAGTGTTATCGCAAAACTACATGGCTGCAAACCAGCAAGAAAGGCTGCTTTCATTGTGGCAATTGTGTTACATGTAACAGTATGTTGAGGGGTTCCTCATTCCAGCACCCTCATACAAACCAACGATACAAGATCCACCATTGTTTGACGTGTACAAGTGACTATGTCATCTATATCCTCATTTGCCCATGCTCCCTGTTCTACGTTGGGAATAACATTATTCAGAGACCGTATGGCTAATCACAGGTGTGCCATCAGGGAAGCCATTGACAAAGGCAACTCTGATCAACCTGTTGCCAGGCATTTTTGCCAGAAGAAACACAGCGCTGCTAGCCTGAAAACGATGTTGATCGACCATATACCCCCCATGTCTAGAGGAGGCGATAGAGCGAAAGCTCTACTGAGGAGGGAAACTAAGTGGATCTACACTTTGGACACCATTATGCCTAAGGGCTTGAACACCTACGTGGACTTCACCCCTTCTACCATTAGCCTTTGAAGATGGGAATTTTTCAACTGTCATATATAATGTGACAGGTTATATTTCTCTTAATGTGTTCACTCAATGTTTCATGCTATCTCTAAAAGATGATGGCTACCTATATTCTCTATAATCAGTATATAATATCTCATTGATGTATATAGTACAGTAAGACATGCATTGTACCTATGATATATGTGGACATAGGATGTTCACGTGCTATGATGTGATACACTTACTCTGTGTATTTGTTGTATTTTAAGTATGTCTGGTACCTGCCCCTGACGTTCTCTATGTATACTGGTGAATATACATATATGGCCTTAAACCGATGATGTTTTCATCGATATGAGTGTGCATACGCTATTACAGCTTTGACAGCTATCAGGTCATTCTCCGCCCACTCCTAGGACGTGATGACGTATCTGACACACTGTGTCGTGATGATGTCACTAGGCCGTATGAAGTGACGGCGGTACACACGGTCAGCGTGGTCTTTATGGGGCTAAGTATCTCTTATGTTTTAATCACTTTAGGTATTATGTAGGTATATTAGGTTGGGATGTAAGGTGGGATGTTATGCATATTTTTTGTATCATTCAACAAATGATACTCTGGCCATTATGTCATTGGACGCCTTGACATTGCTATGGCAATGCTGTGTCATGCGTCATCACGCTAGGCACGATCAGCATGTCAGCGTGACGTCACCAGTGGACCTCCAGGATGGCGGTACGGAGCTTTGGCGGTAAAACATAGGGAGTTTGGTTAAGTATTTAACTATGTGTTTTTAACTATGTATAGATTCATTTTTTTTTGGGTGTAGAGCTGCACTCTGTTTTGTGTGTTGTTTGTATTTTGACATTGATAAAGGCACAATGCAGTGCCGAAACGTTTGTCTATTTTAATCTGATTAAATAAATTTTTATATTTTATCATAAAGTCCAGTGAGTGCCTGCTGTTTGGATACGCTGGGATGGATATTTGCAGTGCACTGTGGCAATGGCTGAAAGTTTGATTGACACGGCAGACAGCTGCCAGTACCCAAGATGGCCCCCAATAAGGCAGAGGGGAGGGTTAGAGAGTGGTTTTGGGGGGGATCAAGGAGGTTGGGGGCTAAGGGGGATCGTACACAGTAGCATATGTAAATATGCTGAATTTTTTTTTTTTTAAAACCCTTTTATTTTAGTACTGGCAGACTTTCTGCCAGTACTTAAGAAGGTGGGGACAATTGTGTGGTGGGGGAGGGAAGGGAGCTGTTTGGGAGGGATCAGGGGGTGGGATGTGTCAGGTGGGAGGCTGATCTCTACACTAAAGCTAAAATTTACCCTGCAAGCTCCCTACAAACTCCCTAATTAACCCCTTCACTGCTAGCCATAATACACGTGTGAGGCGCAGCAGGATTTAGCGGCCTTCTAATTACCAGAAAGCAACGCCAAAGTCATATATGTCTGCTATTTCTGAACAAAGGGGATCCCAGACAAGCATTTACAACCATTTGTGCCATAATTGCACAAGCTGTTTGTAAATAATTTCAGTGAGAAACCTAAAATTGTGAAAAATTTAACTTTTTTTTTAAATTTGATCGCATTTAGCGGTAAAATGGTGGCATGAAATATACCAAAATGGGCCTAGATCAATACTTTATGTTGTCTACTACACTACACTAAAGCTAAAATTAACCATACAAGCTCCCTACAAGCTCCCTAATTAACCCCTGCACTGCTGGGCATAATACACGTGTGGTGCGCAGCGGCATTTAGCGGACTTCTAATTACCAAAAAGCAATGCCAAAGCCATATATGGCTGCTATTTCTGAACAAAGGGGATCCCAGAGAAGGATTTACAACCATCTGTGCCATAATTGCACAAGCTGAAAATTTTAACCTTTTTTTTTAATTTGATCGCATTTGGCGGTGAAATGGTGGCATGAAATATACCAAAATGTGCCTAGATCAATACTTGGGGTTGTCTACTACACTACACTAAAGCTAAAATTAACCCTACAAGCTCCCTAAAAGCTCCCTAATTAACCCCTTAACTGCTGGGCATAATACACTTGTGGTGCGCAGTGGATTTAGAGGCCTTCTAATTACCAAAAAGCAACGCCAAAGCCATATATGTCTGCTATTTCTGAACAAAGGGGATCCCAGAGAAGAATTTACAACCATTTATGCCATAATTGCACAAGTTGTTTGTAAATAATTTCAGTGAGAAACCGAAAGTTTGTGAAACAAATTGTGAAAAAGTGAACGATTTTTTGTATTTGATCGCATTTGGCGGTGAAATGGTGGTATGAAATATACCAAAATTGGCCTAGATCAATACTTTGGGATGTCTACTAAAAAAAAATATATACATGTCAAGGGATATTCAGGGATTCCTGAAAGATATTAGTGTTCTAATGTAACTAGCGCTAATTTTGGAAAAAAGTGGTTTGGAAATAGCAAAGTGCTACTTGTATTTATGGCCCTATAACTTGCAAAAAAAGCAAAGAACATGTAAACATTGGGTATTTCTAAACTCAGGACAAAATTTAGAAACTATTTAGCATGGGTGTTTTTTGGTGGTTGTAGATATGTAACAGATTTTGGGGGTCAAAGTTAGAAAAAGTGTGTTTTTTTCCATTTTCCCTCATATTTTATAATTTTTTTATAGTAAATTATAAGATATGATGAAAATAATGGTATCTTTAGAAAGTCCATTTAGTGGCGAGAAAAACGGTATATAATATGTGTGGGTACAGTAAATGAGTAAGAAGAAAATTACAACTAAACACAAACACCGCAAAAATGTAAAAATAGCCTTGGTCCCAAACGGACAGAAAATGGAAAAGTGCTGTGGTCATTAAGGGGTTAAACAACTTTACAATTTACTTCTATTATCTAATTAGTTTAATTCTTTAGATATCCCTTGTTTAAGAAATAACAATGCACATGGGTGAGCCAATCACACGTGGCATCTATGTGCAGCCACCAATCAGCAGCCACTGAGCCTATCTAGATATGCATTTCAACAGAAGATATCAAGAGAATGAAGAAAATTAGATAATGAAAGTAAATGGGAAAGTTGTTTAAAATTGCATGGTCTTTGTAAATCATGAAAGAAAAAATTTGGGTTTCATGTCCCTTTAAGTTATAATGTTTACTTTACAAAAAAAACAAACAATCTTATATAGTTTATAAACACATACATTCCACTAGTTTGAATTTACAAGTTTTGAATCCACCCATAAAAAGAGATGTAGCAACAGCTTATAAATTTGTAGCAAGCGTCGTATGATACGTTAGCTACAATGCATTCGGAAAACCTATTAAAAGTTTAGGCAGCCACAACTTCTGGCTACTCTACAAGAGTTCTTGCTACCTTGCTCTTGCTACCATTGTAGCAAGTTGAGTGGGATCGCTCATGATTCGCTACTTGTAGCTAGTGCTGGTACAGGCAGCTAACGTTGTGTAATCGAGCTTTAAGTTGGAAGACTTTATGCACTATTATTGTATGTGAACTAATCATTATTGGCCTGATTTTTCACTTTTTTATACTTCATTGTCTTTATAAAGCAATAACATATTATAGTAGCATATATAAAATTAAAGAGTTAATGAAGAGGCTGTGCTCAAGAATTGCAATGTTATCCAGACACATTAGATTTGTGATGGCTTTATAGATAGCGTATGTAGCAAATAAGCAGTTATATGTGATATGATATAGCTTATATTTACAATATACCACAGTAATAAAGTTAACTCATGCACTGAATGCAGCTTATTTGTTTATTTACCTCTGTGGTGACAGTTCAATGGTTATATATTGAAAATAAACATATCATTATTTGCTAACCAAGATGTATGGAAAATGCTTAGAATCTTTTAACACCATGCATTTTCACACAATATGATGCCTTCATTTGGCAAAATACCATTCTATACAATCTCTTGCATCTTGTGGTTTTAATGTTATATTTTCCTCTCCTTCTCCTATCTGAATCAGGATGAGTGGTACTACAGCAGAGTGCTAATCGAGCATGGGAGATGTTAGTACAAGGAGTAAAGTATTAGTATTTTTAGCATTTGAGAGGATTCATGAGTGTGCACTAAACCACTATGCACAGAGTGAGACAGACTTGGCACTTTGTTTGTACAGTGTGTGTCTGAGTCAGACGGCAGATCACTTTCATTTGCAGAGGAGGAAGGACTTACTTAGCAAATGTTTTTTATTTCTTTGTGCAATTTTGGATTGTAACTTCAGTGTGGCAGTAGTTGTATGGTGGGGCCCTTTTTGGCAGATATGCATTTTTGTTTATTTATTTATTTTTATATATATATATATATATATATATATATATATATATATATATATATATATATATATATATATATATATATATCATTCCAGTTTACTGCCCCTTTGTTTGAAATGAGACAGGTTAACTTAAAACTGTTCAGTTTATACTACAGCTGACTTAATTTTGAAATACATACCAACATGCCTAAATCCTGCATTTAACCAGATCTAATGGTATGGGTACCACAGATTATGGTTTCACCAAGACCATATAGAGTACAGCATTTTCAAAATCCATAAGTACAGTTGACAGATGGGAACATTTGTACACTATATTTGAAGTGGTGCTCTTGGTTCGGGAAAATGGGGGAAAAACAAACAAACATATGTCAACGTTTTAAAAGTACTTTTCTTCATCTAGCCATCTACCCAGATCATTAATGTACAATTTTGAATTCACTGAATTATTTTTTTGTTTACACATTTACAAATATGATTCTTTAAAAAGTGATCTCTTAATGTCTGCAATTGTCTGTTCCTTTTTAGGACATTTTGATCTTACTACTGATTATTCACATCTTTCTACAGACTTTGAGACTAATGAGACCTTTATGGAAGTCACCAATCCACCATTTAACCTTTAAATTATTGTTTAGGCAGTTCAGGCCCCTTCCTTTCAGCCACTGCATGCTGTTGTCATCATTTAGTTGGCATCTTCCTTTACAAAAAGATAATCAGAACTCCATATTTTGTTTTCTAAATCTCCTTTTTTTTTACAAAACTGTAGTCTACCTCATTACTTGTCAGGTCAATGTAAACAAGTGCTGATTGTCTGTTTGGGTGTTTCTTTGCATGTCTGCTAGAGTGTCTATATGGTGTGTGTGTGTTTCAGTGTATGAGTGTGTCTGTGTGTTTGTATGTTACTACCTTTACAACATTTCCAAGTTTAAATAGACACTTAAGAATAAAGTGCATTTTAGTCACTTGGTCAAAAATTGCACATGTCAAAGGGGGGGGGGGCCCTGATCAATGGTTAAGTCAGTGGCCCCAAAATTTCTAGTGGCGGCCCTGGAGGTCACTATCACATTATTGTTTAGCCCATATCAAAGGGTAAACTGTGAGTCCATATATTCTCCGAATGCAATATATCTCTTTCAGGTAATCCACTCAGATCCAACGTGCATTCGACATTCCACCCTTCATTGGCAGAAACTGAATTCACAGTAATGGATACTCTGGTTTCCTTTCCCTCACATGTCTCATTTAGCTCATAAAGCAGAAAGAGTGTCCATGTTTACTTTTGAAAAAAGGCCAGTGGGCATAGCCTTACACATTTTGCATTAACTTCCTGCTTCACTATTTCTGCTCTGTAAGCTTAACAAAATAAGGGAGAGGAAATCAGAGTCCTTAAATGTCTGATTCCATTAAAGGGATAGTAAAGTCCAAATTAAAGTTTCATGATTCAGATAGGGCATGTAATTTTAAACAACTTTCTAATTTACTTTTATCATCAAATTTTCTTTGTTATCTTGTTATTCTTAGTTGAAAGCTAATTTCTAAGCCCTTGAAGGCCGTCTCTCATCTGAATGCATTTCACAGTTTTTCACAGCTAGATGGCGTTAGTTCATGTGTTTCACATAGATAACACTGTGCTCATGTACGTGAAGTTATTTAAAAGTCAGCACTAATTTCCTGAAATGCAAGTCAGTCAAAAGATCTGAGATAAGTAGGCAGTCATCAGAAGCTTAGATGCAAGGTAATTACAGAGGTAAAAAGTATATTTCTATAACAGCGTTGGTTGCAAAACTGGGGAATGGTAAATAAAGGGATTATCTATCTTTTTAAACAATAACATTTTGATGTTTACTATCCCTTTAAGGGTGGGTTATTTTTTCCATCGTTATTTCTTGTTTGTAGAACCGACAGGTTTAGAGGTTTAAATGTAAATAATGTCGGGGGGGGGGGGGGTTCCAGGTGTGGTGGAAGAGTTTGGGATACCTGTGGGGATAAGAAGATGAGGGACTTCTTGTCTGAAGAAAATGTTATGTATATAAATAGGACTATTCTGGGATGTTTTTGTTGATGAAGAAAATTTAGTGAAGAGATCTTTAGTCCCTTTTTCAAATTGAACAAAGCAAAGGATGTGTTTGAGTGTATGGGGCTTTCTTGATTAATTGTAATTGGAGTGCAGCAAGAGTAATCAGAGAGTTGGGTTGACTGGGGTCACTAGGAATTTAGGCCTAGATTTGGAGTTCGGCGGTAGATGGGTTGTTAACGCCACGCGTGTTTATGTCTAACGCACGGCATTGTTTGACTCCGGTATTTAGAGTTAAAATAAGACCATCTAACGATGCTCCTAACGCGTGTATGTCACACGCGTAATACTGCCCGCGTTAGACAGTCTCCCATAGAGATCAATGGGAAATGCAAAAAATTGCTTTTTTCACCTAACACTCGATCTCGCGAGAATACGTACAGCTCGGTCATATGACGCATACCACATCATGCACAACAATAACACGCCGCAAATGTCACAACAACAATCAATCAACAAAGCACACAAGCATTACACATTCACAAGCGGGGGATGTTTTAATACAATTTTATACGGGGAATACGCATATACTATAAAGATGCGGAAATTCGCAAAATAACAACAAGGATTAAAAAAGATATACATACACTCGAAACAAAATCGCATTCAATATCACTATATATTATGACAAACATACATATACAACACTTCATGAAGAACACACCATCGCAAATTCACATTTAAAAAGAATACTTTTGGACAATGAAAGCTAAAACGAACACTATGACATCATCGCATTCTACACATTCCACAAATACCAACTCTAAATGAGCATGCGCAAATTCACACACTTAATACACATTGCAATAATATTAATTGCTAATAAAGCACACCTGAACACTATTTACAACGGAAATTGGGACATCATTAAACATTTACACAGGGTATATAAGCACCACACAAGCAGGGCTTCTTTGACTGTGTTGCTGTTGGGTCTTTGGAGATTGGAGGTTTAAGAATAGAGAGTTTGAGAATTTTTGAGAGTGAGTTAGTGTTAGCGTGAGAGAGTGAGTGAGTTAGTGGGAGTTAGTGGGAGTGGGAGAGAGTCTGTTAGTGGGAGCGTGAGTGAGTTAGTGGGAGTTATTAGTGAGAGTTGTTAGTGGGAGCGTCAGTTAGTGGTAGTTAGTGAGCGTTAGTGGGAGTGTTTGTTAGTGATAATTAGAAGTAGTGTGAGTTAGCGAGCGAGTGATTTTTCTGTACACTTAACACATTTACACGCAAACACATTCAATACATACATACACTTATCAATAACACTACATACACTCCATACCCCCTACCCCCTCATACTACACTCCATACCCCATTCCTTGTAGTCCCATTCCCTTTCATCCCATTTACTCTTATCCCATACCCCATACCCATCCCCTAGTTACATTTAGTTTACATATCCTCCTTTTAGTCTTATTCTTTTCGTTTATTTAAATACTCCTTACCCTCTTTGTTTTTTACATCCCTCTCACACTTTAAGCACCTTTTTTGTCTTTTTAGTTCTTTATTTTGCCCCCCTTTAATTTCATCACACTCACTTTTTGTTTGATTATTTGGGGTTTAGTTTAGGGAAGAGATGGAGGCCAGGCAGGGGACAGGTAGAGGGGGGAGTAGAGGGAGGGGGAGAGGAACAGGGCAGGAAGGGGGGCAGGAAGCGGGGGTGGAAGCGGTGGGTGGACCCAGCCACTTGGTTCAAGATGACCAAGTGGCTGGGCCCAGTGGCGGTCAGAGTAGGGCTTCACAGTCCGGGAAACAGAGGGCATCGTCACAGGGGAAGGCCAAGGCGACTAGGGAGGCGAGGTTTACGATGGAGGAGAAGGAGGCCCTCGTAGAGGCCTATATGGCCAGGCATAGGATGCTGCAGCACCAAAAGACCACCCCGACTGAGAAGAGGAGGCTCTGGAACGAGATCAGGAATGCAGTCAATGCAGTGGGTGGCCGGAACCGAGATATGGATTCGATCAAACATCGCTACCGGGACTGTAAACTGGAACTGAAAAAAAAGTTAAGCCTGGAGGCCCGACATGCCACAGGAACCGGTGGCGGCCCTGCCATTGAAATCGAGTACTGCCGATGGGAGGAAATGTTGCGGCCCAGCATCTCCGAGGTGGAAGTAGTCGGTATCGGAGGAATCGATACCGGGAACCTGCCACTCTCATCTGACGGTAAGCTCATTGAACAATAATTTCACATACGAATGTATTTCAATGGACACTATACGCAAACATTTACTTTCATGATTGAGGTAGCGAATACAATTTGACAAAACATTCAAATGTACTTAAATTACCTAATTTGATTCATTCTTGAGATATATTTTAATGAAGAAATAGCCATGCACACGGTAAAACAATCACAGGAGGCAGCTATATTCAGCTAACAATCAGCATCTTAGAAGCATATTTAGATATGCTTTTCAGCAAAGAATATCCAGAGAATTAAGCGAATTAGATAAGAAAAGTACATTCGAAAGTTGATACAAAATGTATGCTTCTAAATCATGAAAGATAAAACATTGGTTTTCATGTGTTAAGGATCAGATTAATGCTATAACGTTGTTTACACGCATTCAATTACTTTGCGGTTACATCAGTATCTAGGCTATAGGTTAGGTGTGCATTTAAACAGACTGAAAACAAACGCAAAAACATTCACATTGACCACAGATATCACAAACACGGTTTAGAAAAAGCGGAAATCGTATTGATTGTTTGTTAGATTTCAAAGTGGATTAATGATTCTGCATTTGTAATTGTATCGTAAGCTAAGTCATTTAAACCTTTATTTGCAAATATGCTAATATATACATTTCTTTTTTTCTTTTTTTTTTAATATACAGAGTCTGGGGACGAGGCAGCACAGCCTCCTGCATCTCCCCGGGATGAGAGTGGTGGTGAGGAATTTCCACTTCGGAGGGAAGAGGCCCCCCGTGACGAACAGCGCACGGGAGATGATGAAGAGGCCCCGGAAGCACAGGAGGATCCTGCGGAACCCGCGGAACCCGAGGTCCCTCAAAGACCCGCACTCCGCCGTGCACAGGCACCCCGCCGTGCACGGGTACAACAAGCACAACAAGAGGAAATAGCGGAGGTGCGGGTTCTACTGGACTACATAGACCAGATGCGTACCTCCCGGATAGAAAATATAGAAGGACGCAACAGAATACTTGATGGCCAAAATCAAATTATTCAAGGACAAAATGAAATCATCAACATACTGAATCGAATAGAAGAAGGACAAACCAGAATGTTTCAGCTTCACCAAGAAATGTTCACTTTTTTCCGGGAGGCGCATGCTGGTCTACCTCCTGTTGCTGGGCCTCTTGTTGCTGGGCCTCTTGCTGCTGGGCCATCTCCTCCTGTCGGCCCATCTCATCCTCCTCAGCCATCTACTCCTCCTCCTCAGCCATCTACTCATCCTCCTCAGCCATCTCCTCCTCCTCAGCCATCTACTCCTCCTCAGCCATCTTCTCCTCCTCATCCATCTTCTCCTCCTCAGCCATCTACTCCTCACCTTGGTCGTCCCAGTACTCTTCCTTCCACTCTTCCCACAACAGCTCCAAGGAGGACTCTTCGGAGTCGGCAGTTGCCTCTCCCAGAGCCTCAGCCCTGTGGGAAGAGGGGAAGGAAGAGGAAGTAAGTATTTTTTTTCATCTTCACTGTTTTTTTTAATTTAATGTGTAATGGATAGGTATGTGATGATGTGGTTTTCATACACTTGTGGACCACACTCTGTATATAATCTACTTCTATGGGACCGGGTCCATGGAGGCAGATTGTTTGCAGAGTGTGGGTTATAAGTGTGTGAAAACCACATCATCACATACCTATCCTTGTTCATGA
This sequence comes from Bombina bombina, assembly GCF_027579735.1. Lineage (NCBI taxonomy): Eukaryota > Metazoa > Chordata > Amphibia > Anura > Bombinatoridae > Bombina > Bombina bombina. The sequence continues at coordinate 188,174,298 of NC_069503.1, read as the reverse complement.
TATTGATTGGTTTCTGTGATGTGATGTCCAAACTGTTTCCCGAATCGCTAACTAAATTACCATAACAATTATCCATGATGGCATATTACTGTTTGAATGCCAATAACACAGCTTAAAGGGACAGTCAGAAAATTATTGATTACAAAGAAAACACTGTATTACGTATTATAAAGTTTGAAACAACAAAACATGGAGAAATACATGTGTGACTTATGTGCTTACCCTTGTATCTATGACTATGAAAAATGACCACTTATTTGTTGTTCATACATAACAACATTTTAGATATCAATGATCAATACATGGTCAATAATATGCTGTATGAGCACAAGGTTTTACATATACAAATGCTATCCAAATGCCCTCTAGTGCTCAAATTGTATAATGATTACAAGCACTCTTCAAGATTGAAGAAATGAGCACACCAACCTCATAGGTTTAGATAGCAAATTTAAATAAACCCAGACAAATGTTCAATTGTTGAGAAACATTTGATATCCTTGATATTACATAATTGACTTTTAGAATAATGAAAAACATTATTTTTTTTCTAAACTGTCCCTTTAACAACATTACATATGCTAACACATATTTGAAGCTTGTTGGTATATCTACATGTACTTTGTTAAAAAATAAATATTGAAATCACATTTATATTGACGTGTTAAATAAAGTCTATTTTCTTTAAGAGACATTATTGTGTTAATATTTTATTGTAAAGACATTTTTTTTTAACAATGAATATGGTTTAAAGTCCTTTTAGGAGTGGGGGGGGGTGAAAATATGCTAACAATAATATATTTGAAGATTAAACTATGTGGATCTCATACATGATACAAAAAACAACATTTGCATTCAAGGGACAGTATCCTATATTTTTAACAGAACTGTATGTAATAGACACTACTACAAACAACAAGATTAACATATACTGATATCAATATTAAAAAGCTTCAAACACTTGAAAATAAAATAGGGTTAGCTATATTGAAAATATAGATGAACCCCCATTACAACCGTAAAACAACACAATACCCCATCATTAACATATGAAAAGACCCTTTACACAAACTGGAGAAAGCTGGAGATGGTACTCACATGAAACTCAGAGGCTTTGCAAGGAGTCAGAAAATTACTTACATTTTCTTAGAACAGAAGAAAAAATAAACGTATTGGTTAAACAATGGACTATCTAACTAGAGACAAAATCAAAGCTTTTGATTTATAATGTGAGTGTCTAATGAACCTTTAATAAAATATACAACGAAATTACATTTAGAAGAAGTCGGCATCATATATTTAGCATATGATAAAGATAAATGCATATTGATTACTTTATTCAAACACAATAGCGCATATTTATTAATTAGATATATTCAACATTAAACACAACATTAATTTTTCAGAAAAAGGAACATATTGTTGACAAACATATTAAACATGGACTATAGAGATTTGCACTTGCCTAGAAATATCCTATGCATGAAAACATTTTGCTTTCGTTCGTTGATTCAACCAGACATCCAGCAAAAGAGAATGTGGTGGTCTTTATCAGCTACGGGTCAACAATGTAACATGATGCAAATAATACATATTCGCAAGCTTTTTAAAATTGGCTGCAGTCACAAACGTTTTTAACGTGCACAAATATTGCGGGACTACGTAATCCAATCAGACGTTTTTTTACCTTTACATGTGCCGTCTTAACATGGCGCTTCCTTGATCACGTAAGAACGCCATCCAATGAAAGGCACATTATTGATCACGTAAGAACGCCCAAAAAAAAAGGCGCATCCTTGATCGCGTCAAAACGCAATCCAATAAAAGGCATATTCCTGATCACGTAAGAACGTCAGTCAATACAAGGAATCATTGGACAGCCTGGCAGGTGACGTCTTAAGCAACATGGCGCATCCGAGATCGCTGAAAAACCGCAGACAATACAAGGACTCAGTGACATCTTGGCATATCACTAAGAAACGTATTTATATTTTAGGAACTAGTATGTGTGTAGATTGCTATCTAGGAATGACAACAAATCATGAATCATCTTTTCGGACTTGACTGTCCCTTGAACTATAGCTATGGTGTATATCTTTAACTTTTAAAAGATACACATGAGAAATACATATGCCATTGATGTTTTAAGATATGTTTGGATTGTTGTTGAATAACAATAGTTATACATGTATTGATTAAACGTGTCATTTATTCAAGTTTAATTATTGTCAGCCTACCTATAGCCATATATGGGAGGAGATGTATTTTGTTAACATATTAGTTAACTAATATTCATCATCTAAATTATTTGCATTACACACAGAGATTTATTTGGTTACACTTTTACAATAATATAGATTTGAAAATGAAATACAGGTGCTGTCAACATTACAATAAGATTGTTTATTAATAAAATTATATGTCCTTGTTCTTGTAAAAAGGACAAAAACGCTTTACAAATGGAAATACATTCATTAACAATTGTGATCAACATCACTTAAAGGGACATTATTTTGATTTTTAAAAAGAGCATACACATAGACAATACTATTTCAATAAAATTAACACTTTACAGGGATTATATCATTGTATCAATACTCAGATCATTTGGTAAAGGTGCATCAATTCATGCAGAGTTTCTAAATACACACATGGATCTGAACATTGAAATATACATATATACACAAATACCAATCTATATATACATATATAAAAAAATTACTATGCTAATCATAATCAGGCAATGATAAAGCTAAGAGAAAATAATATAAAGACAAATAATAAGATTACATTGGAGATGTTAATCTTAAAGTCATTTACTATTGTCTTACATATATGATTTTATTATAACAAATATATTTGGTAGGTCCCTTTAAGGATCAACAACATAAACTAGAGCTTTCAAAAAATAACAGGAAGAATGAGGACAAAGATTTGTGAAATAAAATGTATTTTATTAGTATGTAAGAAAACATACACAACGTTTATAAATAATCTTGTAAAAATAAGGAATATATGAGCCATATGACAAGGTAACACAGTGCATCACAGTCCATGAAGAGAGTTGCCAAGGGCCAGCATAGCCCCATTGGAGACATATGACAAGGTAACACAGTGCATCACAGTCCATGAAGAGAGTTGCCAAGGGCCAGCATAGCCCCATTGTAGACATATGACAAGGTAACACAGTGCATCACAGTCCATGAAGAGAGTTGCCAAGGGCCAGCATAGCCCCATTGGAGACACATGGCAAGGTAACACAGTGCATCACAGTCCATGAAGAGAGTTGCCAAGGGCCAGCATAGCCCCATTGGAGACATATGACAAGGTAACACAGTGCATCACAGTCCATGAAGAGAGTTGCCAAGGGCCAGCATAGCCCCATTGGAGACATATGACAAGGTAACACAGTGCATCACAGTCCATGAAGAGAGTTGCCAAGGGCCAGCATAGCCCCATTGGAGACATATGACAAGGTAACACAGTGCATCACAGTCCATGAAGAGAGTTGCCAAGGGCCAGCATAGCCCCATTGGAGACACATGGCAAGGTAACACAGTGCATCACAGTCCATGAAGAGAGTTGCCAAGGGCCAGCATAGCCCCATTGGAGACATATGACAAGGTAACACAGTGCATCACAGTCCATGAAGAGAGTTGCCAAGGGCCAGCATAGCCCCATTGGAGACATATGACAAGGTAACACAGTGCATCACAGTCCATGAAGAGAGTTGCCAAGGGCCAGCATAGCCCCATTGGAGACATATGACAAGGTAAAAGAGTGCAACAGGCACAACAATAAACTTTTAAAAAGGCCAAATGGCAACAATAAAAATACAAATTCAACATGTGGACGGAGGATTCTTATCTGCCACCATGGAGCATATCCAGATCCTCCACTTACTGGTCATCCTCTTCATTGTCCTGTGCATGTCCAGCTCCAGATTCAGGCCTTGAACTTAATCGCATAATTGCACGCAGAGTCAAGTCCTGAACCCGGAGCTGGGCCTGCATGGTGTCGTTCATCCCTCTCAGGACAGCTGCGTTCCTCAACACGGCCTGCTCTACTCTTGCTATACCTTCTAGCATGAGCCATGCTGAGTCACAGCCTAAAATAAAATAAAATTAAATATTAAGGATAATTACACAACAGACTAAAAATTTATACTACATACATTGTCATCATAAAGACAAATAATTCTTTACATCAATTAGTTTACATTTATTCTTTACACATGAATTAGGTTATTCAGACAGACAGAAATCATTAAAGGGACATGTTACTCAAACATGTTGTCCCCTTTAATTGGTTTTAGATGATCCACTTATACAGCTTGAGTGTATCAAATCTTGTTAAAGGATTTACATTGTACTTACATCAGCAATTTAAAAATTAAATTTAGACTGTGGTTGGCACACCTATCCTTAAACATTTTGGCATTGAGGACAAGCTGTGTAAACATAGCAACCTGAAGAAATTACATTCCCACTGGGTTAGACAAGAGATAATGTATCAACATTTGTACATAAATAGTTGGATCCAAGTAGTGGTGTTTGGTATATGTAGTGATATCCAATTAAAGGGACACTGAACCTAAATATTTAATGGACTGATTCAGATAGAGCATGACATGACAAATCTTTATAAATTACACATATTCATTATATGTTTTAATTCTCAAGCTATATTTTGAATGCAAGAATGTTGCTTTTTATGGAAGCCAATATTTGTTTATTTGTTTGTGCCTGCTGGTTGATGGATACATTCATCCAACAATAAAGAAATGATGGCCAGATTTATTTTATTGTTTAAACTAATTATAGGAATTACTTTGTTTCAAAAAATATATCAAGAGAATGACGAATAATTCATAAGAGTATTAAATTATAAATTTGATTAACATTGCATGATGGATTTGAATCACAATTTAACAAATTTAACTTCACTGTACCTTTAAGTATCTTATAACGTGTATTTAGAATGATACTTACAGCTGTGCCTGGGAAGGACAATCCGACACCCAGGATAATGAAGGTTGAGACAGGGGGGAGGGATGGGATTGGCTTGGGGAGGGATGGGAGTGGCTTGGGGAGGGATGTTAATGGCTTGGGGAGTGGTGAGCTGCCGCTCCGGGGTAGGCCGTACAGCTGGGGAGTGGGGAGTTTGGGTCTGGGCAGCTGTACGGGCCAGAATACGGGGAGAGCGGCGAAGGGGGGTGTATGGGCGTTTTTTGGGAGGGACAGGATATGAACTATGGGAAGGGCTGGCAGTGGTCTGGGCATGGTCAGGAGTTTGGTCATGGGAAGGGCTCTGGGTCTGTGCAGGGGTCTGGCCATGGTCAGGGGTGTGTGCATGGGGAGGGGTCTGTGACTGGGCAGGGGCGGAAACCAGATGACCAGAAGTGGTGGATCCATCTGAAAATGTAAAGAAAATATATTAACATCTCATACATCCTGACATCAAATCAACGCATTTCAAATTGATTATGTTTTCAATATACTTTGAAGTGTGTTTGAATTTGTAAACAATTCTGAAATGAGGATATGGTATGTATATAGGCACTCAGATGAATATCAATGACTGTCTGTACAATTTTAACCTTATTATTGTGTTTTGGCCTGGAATATGCATGTGACATAATGATGGCATGAATTATAAATTTTTTAAAAAAAATATACAAGCAGATTTTCATGCTGCCTGATATAGAAAGGGGGCAGTAGTGTATTTGAACAGACAAATAATATTCCTTTTTAAAGGGCAAAAGCTGTAGACTTTGAATGTCTTCAATAAAATGATTTCCAAAAAAGAAACATGTTGGAAACATGATAGATATATTTCACATACCATCAGACTCCAAGGCAGCCTCTTCCTCCTCCGTCCCACATGTGACATCAATCTCTGTAAAACATAACATGTTGTGTACACGTTAAGATCAGATATTATAACATATGTTACTGTTGCTCAAATACGCACATCAATGTTGCATTAAAGATATACACACACAAAGTTATGATTTACATCATTTTGATGGAGCATACAAATGACAATAGATTTGTTATTGTCAATGAATCTGATTTTAAATGTATTGTTTGTATTAATGTTAAATTCATAAAAGCATAGTACATAGAACATTTAAGATTTCTCATGTGTGTATCACTTGATGACTGTTGTCAAAAAATCAAATGGAAACAAACATATGTTATACATCTTATGAATAACAAATGTGTAGACTAATAAAGTTGAAATTATTAATCGTTCAATATTAAAAGAAAATTAATATATAATCAGAAGAGAAATATTTTGAATTTTTATAATGTTATGCTTCATCAGAATCATGATCATAATATTGATTAGCAATACACCTTCAATTACATATAAATGAGTCAATGGACTTACCAGGAGACCGCAAAGGCGGCTCTATGTCGCTGCTGGATTCCTGTGGGCTCACCACACCAACTCTCTCTATGAATGATATAGATATATATTATTAAACACATTTGGGATATCACTAAATCACATCTGTCTCGAATTTTAACATTAATCAACTTTAAAATGTGAAGAATAGAGCAGTCATTACACCAGAAAATGCTTGATTGAATCAAGGGGATTCTGTTAAAATATCTGTATTGAACATATGTTTAATGTCAGACTACATTAGACATCAAATTCATCTCAGATGCTGCTATTGCATATCTAAATATACCCATTGATCAATGTTCTTAACCCTTTAAGGACACAGCTTTCACTTTGCTCAATTGTTTTATGACGGAATAATTCCGTCATATGTCCTTAAGAAGTTAAAAGAATACACACAAACCACATATTGAAGAGCATCTGTTGACAAATCTAAACAAACACATGTGTCACATCAAGCCATTTGTGCAATGTACAGTAATCTTGTTTAGGACACAACACATATTTATCACAATACAAAACAAAATTGATTATTACAAATATGTAATCATGGTGCTGTTAGAGTATGCAGATATCTATAAAGTAACTCCAACAGAGAATGTGAATTATATATCAATAGTTTTTAATAAAAATAATGTAAAGATTAATGAATCTATTTTGTCTTAAAGGGACACTGACATGATTAATTTAAATAATTGATTTCTATGTTCAAACTGTTCAAAATGATTTAACATTGACTCCTATTATAATTAGAATGTTGCTCGATTTTAATCTTAAAGGCAGATAAGCAATATTGGATTCAATAAATATTGTTTGTTGAAGGTATCCACCAATCATCAATAAAAACCCAGGTTGGTCAACCAAAATTTAGATGCACATAAACGTACTTTCCTGATTTTAAAATACATTTAGCAATAGAATATGTCACATATGATGATAGTATTATATTTTTATGTTTATTAATATTGCATACTGTATCTGAATGACAATATTAATAATTGTAGCTCAGTATCCCTTTAATCTAAAATTAAATTGATTCCACAATGTTGTTGTTAATGAATTATCTACTCCATATGTTGATGTAATGAATGGTATTGAGCATGCAATTCAAATCTAATATGTTATTTAAGGATATCCGAATAATTATTTAATTTTCATCTATTAAATAGACATTACATATAAATATTGAACAATGTGTATTTAGTATGTAATGTTCAGTCCATGTTTCTAAGACAAATGTCAATTAAAAAGAGACATACCATACTGTGACAAGCCCTGGCTTGAGGATCCAGCAGCCACATCCATATCTGTAATATATTAAATGAGGGTTGCATATCATTAATACTAATCATGCCATGTTTAAAAACTTTACATTAATAACAAATCAATTGAAAAATATTAATCCTTTGGTAGTCCCATGAGTTAATTGTTTCCTCAATTAAATTAATTATAAATATATCCTGGACTCTTATTTTCAATCAGTTGTGTTGTTTACTGTATCTTTAATAATATCTGCTTGTTATTTCATAATCATCAATTGATGGCCATATGTTATAATTTATTTGTATTCTTCGTTTTTTATTAGCTATAATATTGAAAATAAGAATACTGTATTCTTCACTAATCTAAGAATTCCCATTTAATTTTGAACAACATGTATAAAGCAATGCCACTTACAGCAAAGCCATGTTAACGTGGATGAGAAATGCCATTTTCGCGATCATTGCGCAATGATTCCAAGCGGAATTACGCATCCGTCATTTCACCAACATGTATAAAGCAATGCCACTTTCCGCAAACCCATGTTAACGTGGATGATAAATGCCATTTTCGCGATCATTGCGCAATGATTCCAAGCGGAATTACGCATCCGTCATTTCACCAACATGTATAAAGCAATGCCACTTTCCGCAAACCCATGTTAACGTGGATGAGAAATTACATTTCCGCTCTGTGACGCATATTCTGTAGAGCGCAAGAAACATCATTCCTATTTCATGTGTCAATAATCTAAAATAAGATATCTAAACATCATATGTAGTGTATGTTGTGAGATCTGTATAGGTTTAGTATCTGACTATATACACATTTTTTGATTAAAAAAAAATATTAAGATATTATATGAAGTTGGATAATTACCTGGTTCAGATTCTCCATCTCCTCCCAGGCCACCGGACGGAGAAGCATCTGCCCTGGCCCCCGCGTCAGGACTTTCAGATCCCGCAGCTGGGAGGGAAGAAGAGGAGGCCGAGGATGGCGAGGATCTAAATCTTTTGGGGACCCGGAGATTGAGGAGCTCGCATAAAGTCACCTCATAAGGGAGTAGGTACAGTTTCCGCGGGGCCTTTCTTTGGCCCCCTCTTTTACGGGCTTGTACCCAGTCCCTTATGAGGTTGACTTTTTTCGATAAACGCAACCTCATATCTCCGAATCTCCTCATGATCTGATCCTGGGTCCTCTGGACGTCACACACCAATCTAACCGCATTGGTGATAGACTCCCAGAGGGCCTTCTTAACAGGCGCATCTGTCAAGCTCCTCTTGTTCCCAAACAGCTGGGGATAAAAGTCCTTGACGGCGTGGACCAGTGCAGCGCTCTCCTCCTTGGTGAACCTGGGAACTGACATGCCTGCCGAGTTGCGTATATATAATATATATTTAATATATAAAAACAAATACACCAGCAGGCATTAGAGAACTGACAAAGATGGCAACGTGTAATGGACTTTTATATGGTGAAGTAAACATGAGATGCACCATGGGACAATTTATCTGTACATCTGATTGGATAAAAGTTTGAAATATTGTTATAATGTCTGTGAGACCATCCTGACTCAAGTTGTGTTTGTGTGATGAACTCTGATTGGCCGTTCCTTAATGTTTCATATCTTAGTAACTTCCTTACACATACCGCTTGGTGGTGCTGTGACTTCATTTTTCATGTAGACTTATTTGTAACTCATGGGCCTGTCATGCGGATATGTGTGACGCAGATTTAATATCCGTGATCCGTTAAATATTAATGATTAAATACTCTTTAAAATCTAATACTGTCACATTATTAAATGTTGTCGACATTTCTCGGTTTAATAACGGTCTGTTTCTTTAATACAAATACACATTTAATATTGTATGTCTTTATTGTTCTTTAAATAAATTTATTGTGAAGTATTGACATTGCTCTATTAAATGTCTTTATAATGCACATTGATTGTGTGCTATTGCGTGACATTAGACTAATGTTTAAAGATGCTAATCTGGTGTTTCAAGATGCGTTTCCCACGCAATATTTCTTAATGTTAAAATTCAGGTTAGAATGTCAGTAACTTGGATAATCTGTTTATAAATATTAAACTACAGCTTTGTTATTAGCAAATAAACCTCGAGCTTGTATTTGTCTGAAGTGCTCATATATGTTATTGTGCAATGGCGTCTTTAGTTTTAAAGAGACATTACAAACAATTGTATCAAATGATCTGTAGAGATAGAAGATTGTTTAGACTTTAAAATGTAAATCATTTTCTCTTAGTATTTATATATCCTCAACAGAAGAAATTTAAATGCACATGGTTGAGACAATCACATAAGGCATCTCTGTGCATCCACCAATCTTCATCTACTGAGCCGATCTCGATATGCTTTTCAAGCAAAGTATGTCAAGATAGGAAGATAAGTAAATACCCTCTTTAAATATCTTAAAGGGACACTGTCCAAACAAATTTAGCATTGGTGATTGAGCATGAAATGTTAATGAACTTTATTATTTAATCCGATTATCAAATGTTAACAGTTATCTTGTTATGTTTCTTTGCAAATCAATAATGATATTTTATATTACGGACAATTTTTTAATAAAAACCTGGGTTGTCCTTGACGATTGTTGTATCAATTATTCCAAACAATCAAGTTCTGTCCAGAGTACTGAAGCAAATAAATTAGCTATTTACTGCCTTATTTTTAAAGTAATGATAGCAACATCACAAGGAGCATTCATAATATGAGACAAGTTTTAAAGTTGATTAAAATAGTATACTCATTCAGAATGTATAAATCAGTATTTTTTTAACTGTCTACCTTTAAGTATATTTTGAGTTCATGCCCCTTTAAAGAAACATTTCACAATAATGCTTAAAATATCATAAACCTAGGCACCTTCCTTTTGCTAAATTAGTCTAACATCTGAGTAAAGCAAATTTAGATTAACTTCTAGATTGTTTTACACACTGACTGAAATATATTTATTAAATGATGTCTTTTTGAGCCTTCAGCTTAGAGGGACATTAAGCTATATGTTATGTATGCATTTTGTATAATATTCTTATATTTGACCAACTTAATATGTTTTGTTATTCAATCATTATATTGTAATTATATATATTCTTGGATTAAATACATCTCTACATAGGCTATTTTGATGCTGATTGTTGTTTGCATATAGATGCCTTATATAATTGACTAAGATATGTGCATTGTTGTTTTTTTTAACAAGTATATTTAAAGACTGAATGTAATTCTATAGTACTTTCTAAATATGTTTAAATTCTTGTATGATATTTGTAAAAATCTATACACAATATACTTTGTGAATGTCCCTTTAAGGACCCAAACATTTTGTATTTTGATTTAACATTGACAAAATAAACAAAAGGCGAATTTACATTCTATATAGATATTTGATGTCTAACCCAAGAGGTAAGATTGTAATAAATACATAATATTACTAAGTATAGTTAAATGACTCCACTAGAAAATTACATAGATTAACCTGGCATCCAATAACTAGTTTTGGAAAAATATCAAGTTAAATGACCTACCATTTATAAATGTAATAATTTAAATAATTTTTCTAATAATGTTTTGAGATACCTAAGGAAGATACAAGATCTTATACAATTATTTTTACATTCAACAACACTGTCACTTTCATGTAATTGAACCACTTCACCTTATTAAAAGTTTAAAAAAAATTTTTTTTACTACATATCCAAAATAATTTTAATATCTACATTTTCAATAGAAAAGCATTGAAGAATCTGACTCCCAATTAATGTTATAACATATATTTTAATTTAATATTCTCGGAAGCATTTTATTTTCTAATATTAATGCATTATTTTATCTTATGCATGTGCTTGTCAAATAGCCAACTACCAGTCATGGGAGTCCAAGTTTTATTTATTTACAGATTATATTGATATTTAGTAGAATCTGTTCAAAATAATGTATTTAATAATAAAATGTTTAGTATTAACATGTAAAAATAAATTTAATAGAAAATAATTAAATATTCCTGGAAGTCATCAGATGCCAATCTGAAATGACAAATAATAAAAATGGAACAAAGTTAATACACACGTTGTCAAATATTCATAAAATACATTTAAAATCATATGGTGTCTATGCTCTAACTTTGATCAACATTTTTTAAAGATAATTCTTAAATTGATTTAAAATTAATGAAATACATACACCATTATATTGTTGATTCAAAATTCTATTTAAATATCCAAAATTCAAATTATACATGATAATGTATATCACATTTCAACAATATATGTATGCTGAACATAAATGTAATATTTCATGTCCATTCAAATACCTCTATATCAACTATAATATGTATTCATTTTTCGGATTGTGATCCCTAAATATCTAATGATGAAATAAGTATGACTAATGTATGTAAGCTAACAATAATCAACATTCTTCATGTGATTCTTAACTAGCATGCACCAACCTGGATAATGCATGGTCTTTGAAAGTCAATTCAGGGGTAAACAGTTGATCTTCAATAGGTGTCTTATTCATCAGTTCATTAAATAGAGGACTGGGAAATACCATCTACAAAATAGAAAATCATCTAAGTGTCTCCAATAGGATGTCTTCACAGCCTTATTCTATCAAATAGTTTGCACTTACCATGTGAACATGTCTTTGTATGGTTTTCAAGGTCAGCAGAATTGAAAGATAATGCCAGACATGATCCCATTGGTATACTTCAATTTCAATCTTGGCTTTTTCCCCACTGTCAGTCTGGGCAATCTTCACTGTCAGGCTTCAAATTGTTCCCTTTCAGTCTTTAGATTAAGTCATCTCCCTAATGGAAGAAATATTTTCAAAAGAATTCATACAAGTGTGTGAATCAGTTCTGTACCCCTCTCCCACCCCCCATTTCATAATAAATTTCTGTCACTAGCTTACTAAGCCTGTGTATGAACCTGTGTTATTTTCTATCAAGTGTGAAGATGAGTCATATTGAGCAGAACAAACCTCTGTGTGACATTGAACCATAGTCATTCTAGAGTATCCCTTTCTGATTATGTACATTTTAAGTAATGTGTAAACAAAATTATATTTTTGAAAATGTATGCCATATGATGTATTTGTGTACAATTCATGCCAGCAACAGTCCATACATTTCTACTTACCATCTGATGTCCTCTTTAAAAACCAGGTGGCAAAGACTCGCTATAGGACCCAATGGCCAGAGCATCACCTATATTAATAAAATTAAAAATTATTCTAACATTTGATCAATCCTAACATGTTTGCACAATTCTCTACTTGTCATTTCCATAGAGTTCACATCTATTGAAAATACTCCAGTGTAACTTCTATTCTTTACCGTCTAAAGTGGCGGTTGATGACGTCTGCTCTGACATCAAGTCCCTCGTCCTGGAATTCCCCCTCTAGAAAAGGATCATCCTCCTCATCTCTGAGGAGGTCTCTGTCCACCGGGACGGCCTGCAGCATCCCAGCCCGCTGTGCAATATTATGCAGGACGCTACAGGCTACAACGATCTTAGCCACCTTCTTTGGGTTGTACTGGAGTGCTCCTCCAGAACGGTCCAGGCACCTGAATCTCATCTTCAGGAGCCCGAACATCCTTTCAACCACCGCCCTGGTTCTCTTATGAGCCCTATTGTAGCGCTCCTCAGACACATCAGTCGGGCTACGCAAGGGGGTAATGAGCCAAGGCCGGCTCATGTACCCAGAATCACCTATAAATTTTGAACAGAACATAATTCAAACAGAATCCTTAAACTAGTATATTGTTTTATAAATATTTTTTGGGAAAACGATAATCCATATTAAAAGTTGTCAGAAACATCCAAAAAATAACTTTCTATATTATTCTGTATCTTCCCATTTCAGCTAAGACATGCTACATATGCGTATTTTTCTGAAAACAAACCTTGTGTAAAATGCTAACTACATGGTTACATTGCATTCTCTATCTGAACACTTAAGGTAAGACATGCTACATATCTGCATTTAAATAAAACTAGACATTAGCGGAAAGAGACAATGACAGGGTTAAATTGCATGAGATAATATCTTCCCATTTCAGCTAAGACATGCTACATATGCGTATTGTTCTGAAAACAAACCTTGTGTAAAATGCTAACTACATGGTTACATTGCATTCTCTATCTGAACACTTAAGGTAAGACATGCTACATATCTGCATTTAAATAAAACTAGACATTAGCGGAAAGAGACAATGACAGGGTTAAATTGCATGAGATAATATCTTCCCATTTCAGCTAAGACATGCTACATATGCGTATTGTTCTGAAAACAAACCTTGTGTAAAATGCTAACTACATGGTTACATTGCATTCTCTATCTGAACACTTAAGGTAAGACATGCTACATATCTGCATTTAAATAAAACTAGACATTAGCGGAAAGAGACAATGACAGGGTTAAATTGCATGAGATAATATCTTCCCATTTCAGCTAAGACATGCTACATATGCGTATTGTTCTGAAAACAAACCTTGTGTAAAATGCTAACTACATGGTTACATTGCATTCTCTATCTGAACACTTAAGGTAAGACATGCTACATATCTGCATTTAAATAAAACTAGACATTAGCGGAAAGAGACAATGACAGGGTTAAATTGCATGAGATAATATCTTCCCATTTCAGCTAAGACATGCTACATATGCGTATTGTTCTGAAAACAAACCTTGTGTAAAATGCTAACTACATGGTTACATTGCATTCTCTATCTGAACACTTAAGGTAAGACATGCTACATATCTGCATTTAAATAAAACTAGACATTAGCGGAAAGAGACAATGACAGGGTTAAATTGCATGAGATAATATCTTCCCATTTCAGCTAAGACATGCTACATATGCGTATTTTTCTGAAAACAAACCTTGTGTAAAATGCTAACTACATGGTTACATTGCATTCTCTATCTGAGCACTTAAGGTAAGACATGCTACATATCTGCATTTAAATAAAACTAGACATTAGCGGAAAGAGACAATGACAGGGTTAAATTGCATGAGATAATATCTTCCCATTTCAGCTAAGACATGCTACATATGCGTATTTTTCTGAAAACAAACCTTGTGTAAAATGCTAACTACATGGTTACATTGCATTCTCTATCTGAGCACTTAAGGTAAGACATGCTACATATCTGCATTTAAATAAAATTAAACATTAGCGTCGGTAAATAACAAATGGTTAAATTGCATCCTATAGCTGAACATGACGCTAACAGTTAAAAAATACCGGGGCAATTGTCAAACTAATTAACCATGTTGTGCACAAATACTCACCAACGAGATAACCAGGGGGCATTTGTCTTTCCTCAAACTGTCTCCACAGGGACGACAGAGAGAGGATGCGGGCATCATGACAAGCCCCTCCAAATTTCGCATACACATGCATAATCCTCATCCGTGCGTCACAAACATACTGCACGTTGAGGCTATGAAAATGTTTGCGATTTCTGAAGGGCAAGTCATCAATTGGAGCACGCAGTGCAATGTGGGTACAATCTATGGCTCCCAAGACATTGGGCAATTGAGCAATATCAAAGAATTCCCGCTTCAGGCGCCTCCAATCACCATCATTCTGTGGGAATCCTATGTATTGCTTACTGATACGTACCATGGCGTCCAGAAAGTTATCAAACACCACAGAGAATGTACCTTGAGCCAGGCCATGCATGTACAGTTCTCTGGATTGAAAACTCCCGGAGGCCAGGACGTATAGACAGCTTAGCATCTTACTCATGGGGGGAACAGCAGTCCTTATTTGTATACGTGGCTCCAAATGAGGTTTAAGAAGCTCGTAAAGGCCAATGAGCTGTTCGCGATCGAGCCGATACTTATCAAAAACCTCAAAGTCGCTCATGTTTTCCAAGGTGGGTCTCACCCTGTAGACAGGAGGACCTCGAACCAGACGACCCCTTCGTCTCGGTCTGAGCCGCCGAGGCTGCCTGATTCGACCAACAGCTAGTTCACCAATAGCAGCACCAGCAGCGTCTACCATGTCATCGTCATCCATCTTTCAAAACAGCGTAACAAGGTAAGCACTTGATCTGATGTGGATCACAAGTGATGCTTTGGCCATGTTGTTTGGGGGATTTATAGTACGATTAGTCCAATGGTAGTGAGTTTGTAATGATTGCTGATTGTATTCACCTGTTTGTATGTGAGCGGCGTGAATGCTTTCACAGTGGGCGTTTTTTTGTTGTTTGCTGAAATGTTGTTTTCCCCAAATGAATCTCAATGTGAAAGTGTCAAATATCACACATACAGTGCATGTTTGTAATGTTTGATCATATGCGTAATCAATATTTCTTAAACGCGATGTTATAGTAACAAGCACACGTCCAGGCTAACATGAATGAAAGTGCATAGTTGTGTATAATGTGCATATAATGTGATCGATCAATGTTGCTGCAATATTGTTTGTAAACGATAAAGTAACAGCTGCCATCTGTAGTATTGTATATATAAGTGATTGCCGAGCTGTCAATATTGTATGCGTCCCTTTAAAATCGCAATAATAATTCAGAACTTCCCGTCTGCCATCTGTAGTATTGTATATATAAGTGATTGCCGAGCTGTCAATATTGTATGCGTCCCTTTAAAATCGCAATAATAATTCAGAACTTCCCGTCTGCCATCTGTAGTATTGTATATATAAGTGATTGCCGAGATGTCAATATTGTATGCGTCCCTTTCAAATCGCAATAATAATTCCGAACTTCCCGTCTGCCATCTGTAGTATTGTATATATAAGTGATTGCCGAGCTGTCAATATTGTATGCGTCCCTTTCAAATCGCACTAATACTGAATAACTTCCGGCTGTCATCTGTAGTATTGTATATATAAGTGATTGCCGAGATGTGAATATTGTATGCGTCCCTTTAAAATCGCACTAATAATTCCGAACTTCCGGCTGTCATCTGTAGTATTATATATATAAGTGATTGCCGAGCTGTCAATATTGTATGCGTCCCTTTCAAATCGCACTAATACTGAATAACTTCCGGCTGTCATCTGTAGTATTATATATATAAGTGATTGCCGAGATGTGAATATTGTATGCGTCCCTTTCAAATCGCAATAATAATTCCGAACTTCCGGCTGTCATCTGTAGTATTGTGTATATAAGTGATTTTAGATCTGACAATATTGTATGCGTCCCATAAAAATTGCACTAATACTGAATAACTTCCGGCTGCCATCTGTAGTATTATATATATATAATTGATTTGCGATCTGACAATATTTCTTAATTGTCCCATTGAAATCTCCATAATAATGCTGTTCAAAAGTGTGGTTTACGTATATGTTGTATTGTAGTATTGAGTGTTAAAGTTCCTAAAGGGGCGGTACAGTGGTGAATCTGTGATGTGTATGGTTGAATCTTCTAATGACGTCATGATATTATTAACCTGCCTATGTAGTTGTGAAATCCTCATTGTGTTGTTGTATTGTGCTACATTGTTATTGTGTGCTGAATAAAATCTAAATGTGTGCTTTGTGGTTGCGTCATGGGTGATACGTGTTATGTACATGTAGGTATATATTGTGATTGTGTCCCACATATGCTGACTTCTATATAGCGGTCTGGCATTGTTGTTCCTTCCCATAAAGTGACATCTGTAATCTGGTGTAATGATGTATTTTTTGTAGGTAATTCCTAATGGTTTATTGTGATGGAATCATGACGTTAAAAGTACAGTCAAATCCATATGTTGTGTTTTGTGATTCCTGTAGAGAATGTAATGTGTTTTTCCCCCATCATTTGAATGCACATGTATGAGTGAATGTTAAAAGTAATATATGTGCATCCATGAGTGATTATGTGTTAAGCCTATGTAGATAT
This sequence comes from Bombina bombina, assembly GCF_027579735.1. Taxonomy (NCBI): domain Eukaryota; kingdom Metazoa; phylum Chordata; class Amphibia; order Anura; family Bombinatoridae; genus Bombina; species Bombina bombina. The sequence continues at coordinate 188,156,731 of NC_069503.1, read as the reverse complement.
GCTGTTGCTGCAAGCATATGAGTTGAATAACTGAAATGCAATAATAAAGGTAAATGAGAGGTGTTTCCCATTGTGTAGTGTTTGTGAATCCAGAAATGTTTATTGAATTTTATTTTAATTTTAAATGTAATTTTATTGAAATAATAATGTGTTACTAGTGATGTGGATTTGTAGTTGATGTAATCTAAAAGTGTGAAACAATTTTATGGTGTTGTGAATATTTAATAATTAAAAAACATAAGTCCACCATAGGGAAATAGTCATTTCTTAATCTATTTATCATAGCTGGGTCTAACGCATGAAATCATGTATTTTCTAGCGCTGGTATTTGGAGTTTTTCTGTCTACGCTATTTGCGTGCGTTAGGGAAATGAGGGTTTCGCGTGCACGAGCACGTCTTCCCAATAGAAGTCAATGGAGGCTCTAAAGATTTCTAATTTTTTTTTTCTAAGACTGGTTTTCCTCGTAAAGTGAGTGACGTCATGAGCTTGTGTGAAAAAGTAACTAAATCGTGTTCTTTTTGTAATAAATAAATATTTTGTGTATGTCATGTGGTGTATATTGTTTGTATGCATCGATGAGTGTATGTTTGTGATAATGTTATTAGTTAGATGTAGGTATATGAGGGTCTTTTCCCGTGTGTCAATGTAAGTCAATGGGAAATGGATTTGTGTGGATTTTTTTCAAACACCCGAGATCTCGCAACTTTAATCCTTTGTATTTTGCAGAAAAAAAATTAAATATGAAAAATAAATATAGTGTAGTGTTTGTATGAGTGTAAGTGTACTTTGTGTAATATTTGTTTTGTGATTCGTGGATGTTTTTTTTTGTCGGTATATGTTTACTACTGGGTCTGAGGTGGCGGTAGAAATGTGAGCGTTAGGTGTATTTTGAGTGGCGGTAAATAAACTCGAAATACCGGAGTGTGTAAGAAACCCGCGTTAGGAGCCTCTAACGCTGGTTTTCACGGCTAACGCCGAACTCCAAATCTAGGCCTTAGTTTCCTTGGAGTTGTTCCTATTGTTGGTGTAATTATTGGTTGAGCTGTGTCAGAGTTTGTTGTTGCTTTGGTTCTGTTCTTTTGGAACAGAACTTTGAGCAGTGTTGAGGGTGGTTTAGAGATTTTTTTTTGTAGAGTTTGAAGGGGAAATGGGTGAATGTTTTTTTCAAGGTAAGGTGTTTATGTAAATTAAGTATGTGATTGGCCGATAGCTGTCATGTGAAACATGGAGCTATCAAAATAAAATACATTTTAAATATTTTCAAAGAAAAGAAAATCTACTGCTTATTTAACATTCAGAATAAGTGCTATTGCATTGTCTTTTTATTATGCACTTGTTGATCATGCAATTCCACAGTATTTAATAGTCCTTTAACTTTAATCTTAATGAAAGGTTTTAAAAGGCAACAAGCTTGTTGGCAGTGATGGTTCTATAGGGGAGCTTTGTTATGAATCCCCCAATTAGCCCTCCCAAACATTAAGTTCTCAAACTGCCACTGCTTATTGGGTGATGATTGACTGTAATGTTTAGTTGTGTTGGGTGTTTTGTGGCTTGATGTTAAGGATGGGGTAGTTTTCCTTTCAATTATGCCTTTGTTGCCAGGGCAATTACCAATGTAATTTTATTTCTATGATTAACGGCTCATATGGTTTTAAAGTTGCTATGTTAAAGGGAAAAGTCAATCAATCTTTCATGATTCAGATAGAACATGCAATTTTTTAAAAAAAACTTTCCATTTTACTTACATTAGCAAAATGTGCACAGTCTTTTGATATTTACACTGAGCATGTGCAAGAATTCACAGAATATACGAATATGTATTTGTGATTGGCTGATGGCTGTCACATGATACAGGGAGAGAGAAAATAGACATAACAAATTTGTCAGAAAAAAAACCTACTCATTTGAAGTTTAGATAAGTGCTATTGCATTGTCTTTTATCATGCATTTGTTTATTACATAAATCTACTTTATTTACTGGTGCATTATTTTTTTTTTTTTTTAAATAAATGTGTTCTACTGCCTTTATAATGAGTTTGTCTTTATTTACTTCAGAGCATAGTGCCAGATGTGTGGTTAATATGATAGCAGGTCACACAAATCCATGACCGTAAAAGCTTCCTAAATTATATAGTAAAAAAAAAAAACAATGCTTAGGGCTAATTTATGACTTCATTTGTGCATCTGTGTTTGTTTATTGCTTTTAAAACATTTTCTTCTTTTATTTGCATGATTTAATTAATACTATATAATTAAAAAAGTAGCATAACATGCTAATCTGTTAACCTGTAATGTCTTTGCTTCAATAAGCACAAAGTGGAAATGACACAAATTGTCACCTGAATTATTTTTGCCTTGACACATTCTCATCATAAACTTTTTCTAAGCACATTAAAATTGCATACACTCTAGGGGATAAGATAAAAGTGAATTTAATTGAACTTAATGATTTGCATAAGTCATCTTTTCATATAGTAAAACAAGATTCCCATCTATTCCTTCCAGTGACCACATTTTAACAGTTAGCATATTGTGTTTGCGTAAATAGCAACATGACCCAATAATTTATTTTCAAAGCCTAATTATACAGGTTATTTTTTTTTTCTTCTGATGTTTTAAATGAAGATTTTATCGCAATATCCGTTTATCTTAAAAAGTAAAGGTGTTAGACTTTGTACAAATGTTCATTCAAACTGAAGAAGATTAAAACAAACTTAAAAGAAATTAATTACATTTTTTGTAGTCCTTTATAAATTAATTATGCCTAGAGTACGATAGTATCAAAGAAGGGATAAAAATTAAAATTTAATTCCAAAGTAATCATGGCAGTGGTCCAGCTTAGATATCATACAGAGAGAAAGAAAGCAGCAGGGGTTTCTGGGAATTAAAATAGAAATTAAAATAGTTTTTTTAAGATTTCACTGGGAATTATATATAAGGAAGGCAAGGTCATGGGTTATGCTTCTTCATGACTGACTAGTTCCACTTTTATGTTCATAATGCATTGACTTATTGTAAGGATTCTCAGAATCTGAATATTCAAAGCTGGATCTACAATGGCAGATCTAATAATTGTTTGAATGTTTCAGTTGGCAGGAAATTATCTACAAAGTGCTTAAAGTGAGTAAATTGATTATGTATAGGAAATAGAATTTGCCAAGTAGTTAGGTATTGAAATGAAGTATAACTTGCAACATGGAGAATCTGAAACAAGTTCCAAGGATACTGGTTGCTGTTAGTATAAGTCTGAATAAACTGTAGTGTCACGTTAACAAGCAGCAGTTTGTTTTCCCCAAGATCACAGTACCTTCATGGAAATGATAAAAGAGCCATGAAGCCAGAGTCGTGGAAGGAATGATTTGTCACAGCTCAGAAACTTACTCCGGTAACGGAGCGAGAGGCATTCAGCAGGGAGTCAAACAAGGTCTGAGTGACGTCACAGGTAGGCGTGTCAATGTTCGTTAACGGGTATATGCCGTAGAAGCAAACCAAATAGACACAGTCTCAGTGGAAGATGATAGCTCCGTCACAGTATAAGAAAGACAGTACCTGTAATGGTATTGAAGCTGAAACTAAACAGCGTTCAGGTTAAACAGGTTGAACAGGTGATCTACTGCGAAAAACTGAAAATAAGTCTCAGGAAACACGCAGCTTTAACTTGATAGATGAATCTGGTTTTATGAGGGTGACCTTACAGTTCAGGAGAAGTTGTAATCCAATTTACGTAGATAGTAACTGAATAGCAAGATACAGCCCAGCACAATGTCAGGAACACAATAACTAAGCACCTGTGTGACATCAGAGGGCAGGTTAAGTATAGGAAGTAGGCAGGTTCAACAAGGAGTCTGAAATAGATTAAGATGGAATCAGGTATTCCCGAAATAGGTAAGGTGGAATGGAGTGATCCTGACATGACTCCCCCGTCAAGCAAGCCGTCCCACGGCTTGTAATCTAGGCCTACGGGGATACCTCCTATGAAACTGGGAAACAAGTCTTGGGGCATTAATGTGTGATGAGGGTTCCCAGGTGTCATCATCAGGTGAATAACCCTTCCATTGTACTAAGTATTGTAATTCTCCATCAAATATCCGGGAGTCCAACAAATCTTGTACCTCGTAAACATCAGAGTCCAGAAGCACAGTTGCTGGATTTAATACAGACTTGGTGGCAGTAGAAACAGTAGATGGTTTTAGTAATGAGACGTGAAACGTGGGATGTATCGTAAGAGATGGGGGAAGTTGAAGGGTAACTGCATTGGCATTAACAATACGTGTGATCTGGAAAGGTCCGATGAATAGACTGGCTAATTTTTTACTTGGTATTTGTAGCTTAAGAATCTTAGTTGACTTTGTCTCCAACTTTATATTGAGGGGGTGATCTCCTTCTGAGGTCATAGTATCTCTTTTGGTTATTTTGGTCAGTTTGTATATTTTTATGAAGAAGGTGAAAGTTTTCCATTAATTTGTCAGCTAAGTCATCAACACTTGGACAGGGAGATGTTTCTGTTGTTAATAAAGACATTTTGGGGTGATAGGCAAAATTGGCAAAGAATGGGGTCATGTTTGAAGAGGAATTGAGGGTATTGTTGTAGGCAAATTCGGCCATAGAGAGATAAGCCATCCAATCGTTTTGGTGGAAAGCACAATAGCACCTCAAATACTGTTCCAACCATTGTTTCAAATGCTCCGATTGCCCATTAGTTTGGGGGTGGTACACGGTACTGAAGCGATGGTCAACTTGCATCTTTATAGAGAGATGTTTCCAGAACCGTGAGGTAAATTGGCTCCCTCTGTCGGTGGTGAGAATAGACGGGATGCCATGGAGCTTAATTACGTGATCAAGGAGGAGTTGAGCAGTCTCAGCAGAGGATGGAAGTTTGTGGTATGGTATAAAGTGAGCCATCTTTGTTAGTAAGTCTATTACAACTAATATAGTATTTTTTCCACAAGAAATCTGTAGTTTAACGATAAAATCCATACCCAAGTGACTCCAAGGTTTTTCAGGAACCTGTATGGGCATCAATAAGCCATATGGAGGTTTCATATCATACTTTGAAGTGGTACAAATGGTGCAACCCTGAATATAAATTCGTATGTCATTAATCATGTTTGGCCACCAGTAATCCCTTCCAACTAGTTCTTTTGTCCTTTTATATCCTGGGTGTCCAGACAAGGGTGAGTCATGGTGTTGTTTTATTAATTCATTCCTGAGTTATAGAGTTAAGTAAACGTCGTTTTCAAAGAAATAAAGACCGTTAGTCTTCTTTACAATATTTTTGGGTAGATCTTGGTCTGTTAATAGAGCCTTCTGAATTTGTAAGGTGAAATTCGGCATTAACCCCAAAATGTTTTCATGTGGGATTATGGTATTGGAGGTTTGCAGAGGAATAAGTTTCTGGTCTATTCAAGATAATGCATCGGTCTTACCATTTTTTGAGGCTGGTCTATAGATTATTTGATAGTGAAATCTGCTGAAGTACAAACTCCAACATACTTGTCTTGCAGAGAGTGTTTTATTCTTTTGCAGGAATTCAAGATTTTTGTGGTCGGTATAAATGATGATAGGTAACAGTGTTCCCTCCAATAGGTGCCTCCAGTGTTCGAAGGATCTCTTTATGACTAGTAACTCTTTTTCACCTATTGGATAGTTCATCTCCGGGGCAGACATCACCTTAGAGAAATGGGCAACAGGATGCAAAGGTTCACTGAGACTTTCCCTCTGAGAGAGCACAGCACCTAAAGCGTAATCTAAAGAGTCCACTTCTAGGAAATACTGCTATTTCGGATCCGGGAAGCGGAGTATGGGAGCGGTAGAGAATGAGTTCTTCAAATATTCAAATGCTTGGGTAGCCTTTGAGTTCCAATGAAATGATGTTGTAGAGCCAGTAAGAGAGGTAAGTGGTTTAGCAATTTTAGAAAAGCCTTTTATGAACTTCCTGTAATAATTACTGATACCCAAAAACCGTTGTAGTTCTTAAATAATTTTTAACAGCTTCGACCTTGTTCTCCTGCATCTGGATACCGTTCAGAGATATGGAGTAACCTAAATAGGATATTTTATCAGTATGAAAAAGGCACTTTTCAGCTTTGGCGTAAAGTTGATGAACTTGGAGCCTAGATAGGACCCAGCTAACATGTTTGATATGTTCTTCCAGATTCTGAGAACATATTAAGATGTCATCAAGGTACACCACTACACATCGATCAAGGAGATCACTAAAGACATTGTTAATAAAGTGCTGAAAGGTAGCTGGGGCATTACACAGCCCAAATGGCATGACCAAATACTCGAAGAGACCGTATCTGGTTATAAAGTCGGTTAACCATTCGTCTCCTTCCCTTATACGGATTAGATTGTATGCCCCCTTGAGATCCAGCTTAGTAAAAAAAATATTTTTTGTAACCGTTCAATTAATTCTGGGATCAATGGCAATGGATATCTGTTTTTTATTGTTATTTTATTAAGCTCCCGGTAGTCAATGATTGGGCGTAGGGTTTGATCCTTGTTCTTAATGAAGAACATACCTGCTCCTGCAGGAGATATAAAAGGCCTAATAAATCCTTTCTTTAAATTTTCATCTAAATAGGTCCTTAGATGAAGTAGCTCTGGTTGACTTAAGGGATAAAGGTATCCATAAGGGACAGTTGAACCTGGTTTCAAATCTATTGGACAATCGTAAATACGATGTGGGTGCAGGTTTTCTGCTTTCCATTTACTGAATACTTCAAGAAATTCAGAGTAAACCTTAGAGATGATATCTGGTACCTCTGTTATGTGTAATATAGGAGAATGGTTATAACAGGTTCTACGGCAATAGGATGAGGTTAGTGTAAGCTGTAAGGTCTTCCAATTGATAATGGGTTCATAAATTCTTAACCAATGGAGACCTAGGACTATAGGAAACAAAGGGGAAGGAAGTACATCAAAACTGATAAACTCTTGGTGTGAATCATGTGTATATATAACAATAGGTACGGTGTGGTGCATTATGGGTTCGCTAGAAATATGAGAACCATCAACTACACAAATAGAGACAGGCAATTCTTTCTTTACAAGTGGTATTTTATTAAGTTTAACAAGCTTTAAGTCTATGTAGTTTCCATAGGCTCCTGTGTCAATAATCGACTCTGATCTAATGCGATTTCAGTCCAACTGTATAAAGAGAGACAAGGTACAGTAAACAGGCTTATCTTGTACAAAGAGAGAAGTATTAGTTAAAGTCAACTTACTCTTCTTGTTTTTCTCTAGTATAGGACAGTCCTTAGGTGTTTGCTGGGTTAGCGCAATACATACATAAGGCCTTCCTTCTCTGTCTTTTTTCAGGAGTTAATGGGCCCCTCAACAATCCTATATCCATAGGTTTTTGAGTACTTGCTACAGTGCTCATATTTTGTACTGGGTTAGTGAATTTCTTATAGGTCGGTTCAGTGTAATGGCGTTCACTTTTCCTTTCCCTCAATCTTCTATTTGCATAGACAGTCTTATTAAGGCTTCCAAATTATTGGGTAATTCGGTCCTGGCCAACTCATCTTTTACTGAATCAGACAGTCCAAATCTGAACTGGTTCCTTAATGCTACTGCATTCCACTGGGAGTCAGTAGCATACTGCTTAAATTTCGTGATATATGCCTCAACGGGTTTGTTACCTTGTCTCAAATTTCTCATCTTGCTTTCAGCGGTTAGCTGTACATTTGTATATTAATACAACTCATCCATTGCTGCCAAGAAGTCGGTTAGTGATGAAATTATAAGATTGTTGGATTCGTAGAAGGAATCCGCCCAGACCCATGGCTCTCCTCTTAGGAACGATATAATTGTTAAAACCTTTATCCTGTCATTAGGATAAGTCTTTGGTTTTAGCATAAAAGTTAGCAGGCAAGCATTTTTGAATTGCCGGTATACTCGCCTGTCACCAGTAAATGGATCTGGAATTGAGATCTGAGGTTCAGGGGTTAAATCAGGTAGTGTAGTTTTGGCAGAAACAGAATCTTTAATAACCTTTCTGAGAGTCTCATTTTTGACTTGTTAGTCTCTGAGACCCTCTCTCAACTGATTAACCCTCTGTGAGAGGTTGTAAACAATTTGTGGGAGATCTGCTGGATCCATAATTGGGCTTAGTTATTCTGTAAGGATTCTCAGAATCTGAAGATTCAAAGCTGGATCTACAATGGCAGATCTAATAATTGTTTGAATGTTTCACTTGGCACAAGATTATTTTTTGCAGGAAATAATCTACGAAGTGCTTAAAGTGAGTTAATTGATTATGTATAGGAAATACTGTAGAATTCAGCACACACAAGTATCAACTTGTTGCCAAGTAGTTAGGTATTGAAATGAAGTATAACTTTTAACGTGGAGAATCTGAAACAAGTTCCAAGGATACAGGTTGCTGTTAGTATAAGTCTGAATAAAACTGTATTGTCAAGTTAACAAGCAGGAGTTTGTTTTCCCCAAGATTACAATACCTTCATGGAAATGATTAAAGAGCCATGAAGCCAGAGTCGTGGAAGGAATGATTAGTCACAGCTCAGAAACTTACTACGGTAACTGAGCGAGAGGCATTCAGCGGAGATAAAAAACTAAGGAACTTTGTGTATACCTTTACCTCATATGTACAAGATACAAAGGATGTCTTAAAATGCCTGGCTGACCTTATAGTTAAGAAAGACACTTTACTAGTCAGCATTGATGTTGAAAGCTTATACTCCAATATCTCGCATAATTTGGACAGAGAAGCTGTTTTGTATTTTCAAAGATTAGTTAATCCAAAAGGTAATGCAGAAGATGAATTTATCATCGATTTATTGGATTTTATACTAAGACGTAATTATTTTCTGTTCAATACACGTACTGTATGTATCTGCAAAAAAAGGGCCAAGCAATGGGCACATGTTGTGCCCTGACATATGCAAATCTCTTCTTGGGGTGGATTGAAAATATAAGTGTACTGAATCAAGACATGAATCCATTTATGCAGTACATGGATCTGTACATTTGTTACATCGATGATGTACTAATTTTGTGGACTGGAACTAGAGATGACTTTGAGAATTTCATGTTGTGGCTAAATGATAATCCTTATGGGATAAAATACACGTCTACAATAGATGAAACTTGTATCTCCTTTTTGGATCTAGAAATAAGGAAGGAACAAAATGGGTCTTTAAATACTAAACTTTACAGAAAAGAAACATCTACTAATAGTCTCCTACAGTAGGATAGCTTTCACCCTAAAAGTCAAAAGATGGATATACCCTATGGACAATAGGCAGATTTTGAAATTGAGGCAAGTGAACTAAGACAAAAGATTCAAAGAAAGGGGATATCCAGATAGATGCCTAAAAAAACCTTATCAGAGAGCGAATTCTCTAGATAGATCATCTCTGCTGATTAATTAACAGACGATGACAAATACACCAACAACAGAATTACAACCTATGAGAATAATTGGCACTTTTGATGACAAAAATACAACCATTAAGAATATCTTCCAGAGACACTGGCATGTGATCCAGGAAGATGAAGACCTCCTAGAGGTAATTAATGATAAGCCAGTGATAACTCATAGATAGTGATGTCGCGAATAGTTCGCCGGCGAATAGTTCCCGGTGAACATATCATGTTCGCGTTCGCCGCAGACGGCGAACATATGCGATGTTCGGTCCGCCCCCTATTTGTCATCATTGAGTAAACTTTGACCCTGTACCTTACAGTCAGAAGACACATTCCAGCCAATCAGCAGCAGACCCTCGCTCTCAGACCCTCCCACCTCTTGGACAGCATCCATTTTAAATTCATTCAGAAGCTGCATTCATAGTGAGAGGAGGGACAGTGTAGCTGCTGCTGATTTAATAGGAAAATCGATAGCTAGGCTAGTGTATTCAGTGTCCACTATAGTCCTGAAGGACTCATCTGATCTCTGCTATAAGGACAGCACCACAAAAAGCCCTTTTTAGGGCTAGAACATCAGTCTGCTTTTTTTTTTTTTTTCCTGTGTAATCTAATTGCAGTTGTCTGCCAGCCAGAGTGTGTGTCAGGCTCACAGCGTATACTGTGCCAACTTGCCCAGGGCCACCACTCATATCTGGTGTAACAGTAGTGTACATTTTAAAAAAAAAACAACACTTTTTTGACTATGAAATAATAGCAGACAGCTGCCAGTACCCAAGATGGCCGCCAATAAGGCAGATGGGGAGGGTTAGAGAGCTGTTTTGGGGCGGATCAGGGAGGTTGGGGGCTAAGGGGGGATGCTACACCACAGCATATGTAAATATGCTAAATATATATATATATATATATATATATATATAAAAAAGATACCTTTTATTTTAGTACTGGCAGACTTTCTGCCAGTACTTAAGATGGCGGAGACAATTGTGGGGTGGGGGAGGGAAGGGAGCTGTTTGGTAGGGATCAGGGGGTCTGATGTGTCAGGTGGGAGGCTGATCTCTACACTAAAGCTAAAATTAACCCTGCAAGCTCCCTACAAACTACCTAATTAACCCCTTCACTGCTAGCCATAATACACATGTGATGTGCAGCAGCATTTAGCGGCCTTCTAATTACCAGAAAGCAACGCCAAAGTCATATATGTCTGCTATTTCTGAACAAAGGGGATCCCAGAGAAGCATTTACAACCATTTGTGCCATAATTGCACAAGCTGTTTGTAAATAATTTCAGTGAGAAACCTAAAATTGCGAAAAATTTTTAGTTTTTTTTAAATTTGATCGCATTTGGCGATGAAATGGTGGCATGAAATATACCAAAATGCGACTAGATCAATACTTTGGGTTGTCTACTACACTACACTTAAGCTAAAATTAACTCTACAAGCTCCCTACATGCTCCCTAATTAACCCCTTCACTGCTGGGCATAAAACATGTGTGGTGCGCAGTGGCATTTAGCAGCCTTCTAATTACCAAAAAGCAACGCCAAAGCCTTATAAGTCTGATATTTCTGAACAAAGGGGATCCAAGAGAAGCATTTACAACCATTTATGCCATAATTGCATAAGTTGTTTGTAAATAATTTCTGTGAGAAACCTAAAGTTTGTGAAAAAGTGAACAATTTTTTTTTATTTGATCGCATTTGGCTGTGAAATGGTGGCATGAAATATACCAAAATGGGCCTAGATCAATACTTTGGGTTGTCTACTACACTACACTTAAGCTAAAATTAACTCTACAAGCTCCCTATATGCTCCCTAATTAACCCCTTCACTGTTGGGCATAAAACACGTGTGGTGCGTAGTGGCATTTAGCAGCCTTCTAATTACCAAAAAGCAACGCCAAAGCCATATAAGTCTGCTATAATGGCATGTCTGGCACACAGTGTTGGGGCAAGGGTCCATCTGACCACTGATACCTGGTCTGCAAAGCATGGTCAGGGCAGGTATATCACCTACACTGCGCACTGTGAAGCGGGCGTAACCCTTACACCCTGATCAATACAACATCATACCTGATGTTTTAAAGCACGTTATTCAAAACAATTTAGGAATGTTAGGTGATTTATACCCTTTATGGATTAAAACCAGACTCTGCATCAACTATGTAATTTTCCATGGGAGTTTTGCCATGGATCCCCCTCCGGCATGCCACAGTCCAGGTGTTAGTCCCCTTGAAACAACTTTTCCATCACTATTGTGGCCAGAAAGAGTCCCTGTGGGTTTTAAAATTCGCCTGCCTATTGAAGTCTATGGCGGTTCGCCCGTTTGCAAACTTTTGTGGAAGATCGCGTTCGTCGTTCGCGAACCCAAATTTTTATGTTTGCGACATCACTACTCATAGAAGATCAAAGAATCTGAAAGATATTTTGACTAAGAGCCATTATTCACAAATAAAACCAAAAACTTGGTTACATGAAACAAAAGGTTTCTATAAATGTGGTCGGTGTCAGGCATGCAAAAATATGGCCCCCACAAAAATCTTCACACATCCCAAAACAGATAAAAAATACACAATCTCTGACTTCCTAAACTGCAGATCATGATGTGTGATTTATGTGGCTATTTGCAAATGTCCTCGGATATATGTAGGCAAAACCTCTAGAGATCTACGCACTAGAGTACTAGAACATATAGGTGACATTAAATGGAATTGTAGTGTACCTATAGCCCAACATATGAATACTGTACATCAAGGACATACGTATGAAATTTTTTTCTTTGCTATTGAGCAATTAAAACTTAAAGGAAGGAGGGGTGACATTACCAAATAGCTTCTGCAAAAATAATGCATATGGATTCATGAATTGCAGTCAGCTGCACCCAAAGGCCTGAATAAGGCCATTTCTTATAAATGCTTCCTCTAAATTCCTCCCTTTAGATCCGGACCTGTTCTAAAAATATACAATACTTAATATACAACTAAAACTCACGAGTTAGGTAAGAAATGAGTAATAAATGGATAAAAGTGTCCTCTTTTTGTGCGAGACTTTTGGGATAAATATTGAAGTGTTTTTCCCTTTAAGATAGCAAAGAAATACAGAAATATTATATCTATTATTACAATACTATATATCAGGCAGCAATATTTAGACAATAAAAGTGGACACATAGTTCTCTCCATTACCCCCTACATGAGATAATTTTTTGGGCATAAAATTCTCTGTACCATTTAGAAATATAAGTGCTTAGATATGATCCATATATGGTTTGTCCGATTATGTCCCTTGGGTTAACAACAACTGGATTACACAGGTTTATACAGAGGTTCTTTTTGCCAGAATAGCCCATATATTATTAATCAAGTAGGTATTTAAGATTAATGCTATATTTACCAATATTAGGTTTCTGATAATTAAGATTACCCCAGCTAAGGATTTCTGATTTTTTAATAATGACAAGACACATCTTAAGATTGTTGGCAGTATTACTGCAGACTAATATGCCAATGTGGTCTAACACTTCCACAAACCACATTGAGTTACCCTAACAACAGATGGATATAAATGATCACGATTGATGCTGGGCAGTCCCTTGGCCCTGGTGGGCGTGGCCTACGGGGGATTGTGTGTAATGTGGTCTAACAGCCTTCAATAGCGGTTATAATATACCGCACTTGAAACACAGCATCAGCATGGTTTTAGGAATCACTCCTTAGCAGTATAGAACTGTTAATAGTGTGTCACTAGCATGCATAGATTTAATTTGATACACTTCCGATACATAACAAGTATCGATGGGGAACTATAGATGTTTCAGTGTTTACCATAATAGACAGACACTTTACACGTTTCAATATTTGACATTATAGCAATGATGAGAAACGTTGCATTTTAGGCTCTATAGCTGCCTGTTAAATAGTGGGACCACATAACAATGGCTTATTAGTGTTACTTATAATAAGTGATTATGTGAACTGCTGCTTGAACTCTTGAATGTGTGAATTTTGAAATAGGGATCCAGTTAGAAATCGGCTGACTTTGTTAAATCAAAGCAGTACGCAGGCAGGAGGTCGCCTTTGAACGTAGGGTGTGTCTGCTATTCTGATGTGATTTAGATTGAACTGATTTGAATGTGAGAACCAACCGATTTATACACTTATGGTCACCTATATTACTATTATCACTTCTTCCCAAGTCCACTCAGCCTGTATGGTTTTATTATATGACACCTAATTGGGAGCAATACTGATATAAGGGAGGTGGAAGCTGACAATACCCATCCCCTCAACACTCCTCATTGGTGTAATAATTTTTTGTTTTTGTTTTGTTTTGTCCTTTGCATATTTGTTCATTAAAGTGTTAATTTTTAACTGTATTATATATTTTTGAATAAGCAGTGTTTAATTCAACACTGGCTTTAATGCTACAAATCCGCTGTCAATGTCCGTTAACGGGTATATGCAGTAGAAGCAAACCAAATAGACACAGTCTTAGTGGAAGATGATAGCTCCGTCACAGTATAAGAAAGACAGTACCTGTAAACAGGTTGAACAGGTGATCTACTGCGGAAAAAGCTGAAAATAAGTCTCAGGAACCACGCAGCTTTAACTTGATAGATGAATCTGGTTTTAGAAGGGTGACCTTACAGTTCAGGAGAAGTTGTAATCCAATTTACGTAGATAGTAAATGAATAGCAAGATACAGCTCAGCACAATCTCAGGAACACAATAACTAAGCACCTGTGTGACTTCAGAGAGCAGGTTAAGAAGAGGAAGTAGGCAGGTTCAACAAGGAGTCTGAAATAGATTAAGGTGGAATCAGGTAATACCGAAATAGGTAAGGTGGAATGGAGTGATACTGACACTTATACATTACATCTTGGATTTAACTTAAGTAAGAACTTCTTTAGTAGTACCACAATTGTATCAGATTTAGAAACATATTTGATGTAATATATACACCTATAGCTCTAAACAATCTACTTATTTAGAAAGAACGTAAAAGAGAATTCATAATGTAATTTAGTTCTCTAATTTTACTAAAATATTCCACTAAATATTAGGGTTTTTTCAACTAAGGCTATTGTGGATCCTGCAGACTTGTGATTGTCAATTCTACAATTTTCAACAAACATGGGCGTCTGTAGAAAAATAAATAAATACAATTCCTTAGAGTAATAATGTTAGGGCCAACATGTGAAATGGGAGAGAGTTGCTTATTGAACACATGAGCTGCACATCATTATAAAAATGGTAGCTCAGTAGCATCAAAAAGTGAATCGCGTGGCTGCTTATGGTTAACTAAGGAGCAAAATTCCAGGCAGGACCAGTGCAAAGATTTTTGGCTACCCAGGTGAAGGTGTATTTTGCCTCCCCTTTTAATTGCAAACTCCCTACCATGCATACCTGTGTTTTCAGATAATTACACTTTGAAGCAGTTCACTAAGTCTGCACTGAGAAGGAGTTGTGAGGTAAAGGAAAACACCTTGGCTGCTAGGAAATGCTGTAATGTTTTGCAGTTACTTAATGCAACCCCTCTTCAGTTCCTCCTACATTGTTTACCTTAAGTTTGTATAATCTGCCTATACCCTGTGAATTTGTGGAAAGTAATAATGCTACTGGTGACTTACTCTAATGGCTGATCTTGCTTTTGAGTGTGTGTTACTGTACTAGATTTATTTTCTCTTTGCTGGTTTTGAGACAGGTGTAATTAACCATTGATAACATGGGTATACTGCGTCTCCTGTTAGATCTATGATATATGTTTATTATTATTTTTTTATGAAATGTATTAGGAAATAAAACATAGCACATAACTTACCAAGTAGCAAACAATTTCCACACAATCCTGCATTCATATCCTCATAAAGGGCTGATTGCTTTAGAATATAGGAGTCATGTGCATTTCCTGGAAATGCAGACAACCAAGAAATAATTTTGTATTTATGGTCACATACTACTTGAATGTTTAGAGAGTACCATCCCTTTCTATTATAATACATTTCAGGTTGATTATTTGGTGTACAAATATGTAAAATTATTAGCGGATATAAGTAACTAACAGCTAGATTGCGAGTTTGGCGTTATGACTGAAAAATCATCATTATGGCCCATAACGATGCTTTTTCCCTAACGCCGCAATTACAAGTCTTGTCAGAATAGCTGTACCGCACACTTTTTTGGCCGTCACACAACGTCAGTACCACACTTTAAGAAAAGTCCTTTTTCAATGGGACTTCCATAGTGCCGGTATTACAAGTTTTGCTGTGAGGCAAAAAAGTGAGCGGTACAGCCTAAAATGACAAGATCCGTACCGCCATCTAAAGTCAGTAGTTATGAGTTTTATGCTACAAAGCTTTAACATAAAACTCATAACTAAACTGTCACAAAGTGCACTAACACCCACAAACTACTTATTAACTCCTAAACCGAGGCCCTCCCGCATCGCAAACACTAAAATTATTATCCCCTAATCTGCCACTCCGGACACTGACGCCACTGAAAAATGTATTAACCCCTACTCCGCTGCTTCCCGACATTGTCGCCACTATAATAAACCTATTAATCCCTAAACCACCGCCCTCCCGCATCGCAAACACTATTTAAATATTATTAACCCCTAATCTGCCGTCCGCCCACACCGCCGCTATAATAAACCTATTAAACCCTAAACCTAACCCTAATGTAACCCTAGCACCCCCTAACTTAAATATAATTAAAATAAATCTAAATAAAACTTACAATTATTGCCTAAATAATTCCTATTTAAAACTAAATACTTACCTATAAAATAAAACCTAAGCTAGCTACAATATAACTAATAATTACATTGTAGCTAGCTTAGGTTTTATTTTATTTCACAGGTAAGTTTGTATTTATTTTAACTAGGTAGACCAGTTAGTAAATAGTTATTAACTATTTAATAACTACCTAGCTAAAATAAATACAAATGTACCTGTAAAATAAAACATAACCTGCCTTACACTAAAACCTAACATTACAATAAAATAAAATAAATTAAATTAATTAAATACAATTTACTAAATTACAAAAAAATAAACACTAAATTACACAAAATAAAAAACGAAATTATCAAAAATAAAAAAGAATTACTCCTAATCTAATAGCCCTAACAAAAAAAAAGCCCCCCCCCCCCAAAAAAAACCTAAAAAAAACCCCTAGCCTACACTAAACTGCCAATGGCCCTTAAAAGTGCCTTTTGCGGGGCATTGCCCAAAAGAAATCAACTCTTCTACCTGTAAAAAAAAAATACAAACACCCCTTAATAAACCATTAAAAAAACTTAACACGGGGGACTTCCAGGCAGCGGCCATGTTTGGTCGCAACTTCGTGTGCTGCTTCAGTTTAGAAACTTCAAACTAACTAAACCATCTTCCTAAGCTGACACCCGGCAATGATACTTATGGAATGTTATTAAGCTAGATGTTATCTCTCTGAAGTAACCAATATTTCCCAGCTAGCTGATGGCAATGGAGCACCGGAGCTTTTTATGAGGTTGAGGCCTCCCATTACCCCCCCGGTGGAATACCTTCGGGTCTCTGCCGTACTACAACGACCTTCTACGTTGTAATCTACTTACTTATATGGCGAATATGGAGCAAATATCAGAGGAGATGGTGCTGATACTTCTGGAGGAACACTTCACCACTCTGAACGCATGGCTAGATCGTCGCATAGATAAAGTGCTCACTTCCCCTGATAATCAGCGCAGAGCTCCTACTCCTACTGTACATAGCCAAGCCCGAGCCTTCGAAAATAATACAAGAGCGGGCGTTATGCCTGGGGAACATACCAGCACTAATAGATATTTTTCGTGTCCCTTGATGCTGATGGAAAGTTTGCCTGTGAGGATTCCAGAGCCAGAGAGGGAGATGGTCGACCCTGCGCACTCTCTTATTTTTTCTGTGACGGAGCTGCAGCTGATGTCCTCTCTTTTGCAGCCCTTGGAGAGAATGGCTGCTGCAGGAGGGCTACGTGAGACACGGAGAAGTAGGACAGAACCCTCAGTGTCTAGACTGTATGTGTCTCTCTGGTCGGAACCTATGCAGTCCTTGCTGAGAACTTTGCTAGCTAGACGGGGTCTGCGGCAGCCGCTGCGGGTACACAGAGTTGGTGTCGGCTAAAGCTTAGGGCTGATACCGGTGGTGCTTTGAAGCTCCATAATAGTGACATTTTGGGACTACCACATGTCGCTACACCTCAGGACTGGTAACTTTTGGGAGCACTAAAGTGTCGGATAACAAATGAGTATATGCCTTGTAGTTCATAAATTCTTGAGGCTCACCTATGTTAAGTTAACCACTACATGGATTGAGTTAATGGGTTAGGGTTGGCAGCAATAGACTCCCATAGATTACAGGATCCCCCTAACTTAAAATAGCAATATTGCTTGTTTGTGACACACATGTTGATCCCTGTAGTTCAGCTTCTTATACTTGTACATATAATGTTGCATTCAGCACGAAAAAGTCTTGGCATTGTTACCCTAACACTTTCTCTCATAAGCTGTTAACCAAGCTAACTAAATATTTCACTCCAGATTCTATCTACTACTCTGGAAATCATACATACTCCAGTCAGGAACTATAGTATCTGACCCATCCTTTGGGTTAATAAAGAAACTCTGCGGTATATTTATTATGAACATGCTTTCCCCCAACTTATAATTGAATAATGAATATGAGTGCTACCGCAGCCAGGTACTTTAGTGAGAATGATGTATATACTAATGCAATAGTTGCCCAACTGCCTGCTGCTGTGTCAGAGTATCTTATAATATTTTGGACCTCATTGGAGATTAATGTTGTAAAAGCTCCTATTAATGGTTCAGATGGGCCCTGTCAGGGGCCGAGATGGGGTAGTCTGTTACCATTATACGCCTTCATGGGGTTTGGAAACCTAGACTCAACAATATACTTTATTCCCATACTTTGCCACAGAGTAACATTAGAGGTTAATGTTATTTATACAGTTGTCTAACTGCCTCCTATGTTACACACAATAGATATTTAAGGTCCAGGAAAGATCTTAATGCAGTTAGGAGGTTAGAAAAGCTAATAGTATACAGGTAACCACTTTAGTAGTATGAAGAAATAGATCTTATAGATATGCTGTCATTTGTTCAGAACACCTAACGACCATGCAACCCTGATATATATTTGTTTTTACCTGTAAATGCTAAACTAAACGGCCTATGTTTTCTACATAATATCCCCCTTCCCCCCCCCTATTGTATTGAATTGAACTGAATTGCATAAATATGGCCAGAAGTCCAGCAGGGGCTACGGGTTGACTGGGAGATAGGTATTCTATACCGTGGTTTTGGTTTAGTTTCATGTTTGGTTGTGAATATTATGGACGTATAAAGGCCTACCTTCTTCCACTTGACATTCATTTATGGAAACTAGGCCACACAGTTAGCATATGTTAATCTAAAAATTGAATGTCCAATTGAAAATGCATTTATGTTAAAAGAGGTGCTGCTCATGGCTAAGTATATTCCCTTATCAATTAGGGTTTAAACCTGTTCATAGTCACTAGGACATACCTTTTGTACTAGAGGCATATGTACTGATGTATATTGGCAGGTGTGTTGCCATGATAACTGTAAAGATTTGTTGTGTTTGTCATGCTACCTCAATAAAAAATACTTAATAATAAAAAAAAAAAAAAAACTTAACACTAACTCCCGACGATCCACTTACAGTTTTCGTAGACTGGACATCCATACTCAGCCAGGCAGCAGAAGTCTTCATCCAAGCGGGCAGAAGTCCTCCTCGAAGCCGACAGAAGTTATCATCCAAGCGGGCAGAAGTCTTCATCCAGACGGCATCTTCTATCTTCAACCATCCGGCGCGGAGCCGGTCCCTCTTCAAGACATCTGGCGCGCAGCATCCTCTTCTTCCAATGGTCAACGAAGAATGAAATTTCCCTTTAGGGTACGTCATCCAATATGGCGTTCCTTACATTCCGATTGGCTGATAGAATTCTATCAGCCAATAGGAATTAAAGAGTAGAAAATGCTATTGGCTGTTGCAATCAGCCAATAGGATTGAGTTTTCATCCTATTGGCTGATCCAATCAGCCAATAGGATTGAGCTCACATTCTATTGGCTGATTGGATCAGCCAATAGGATGAAAGCTTAATCCTATTGGCTGATTGCAACAGCCAATAGGATTTTTTACCCTTTAATTCCTATTGACTGATAGAATTCTATCAGCCAATCGGAATGTAAGGGACGACATCT
Organism: Bombina bombina; assembly: GCF_027579735.1. Taxonomy (NCBI): domain Eukaryota; kingdom Metazoa; phylum Chordata; class Amphibia; order Anura; family Bombinatoridae; genus Bombina; species Bombina bombina. The sequence continues at coordinate 188,137,074 of NC_069503.1, read as the reverse complement.
AGGATGACGTACCTTAAAGGGAAACTTTTTTCTTCGCTGACCATCGGAAGAAGAGGATGCTCCACACCGGATGTATTAAAGATGAACCGGCTCTGCGCCGGATGGATGAAGATAGAAGATGCCGGATGAATGAAGGCTTCTGCCAACTTGGATGAAGACTTCTGCCACCTGGATGAGGATGGATGTCCGGTCTTTGAAAACTGTAAGTGGATCCTCGGGGGTTAGTGTTAGTTTTTTTAAGGGTTTATTGGGTGGGTTTTATTTTTAGCTTAGGGGTTGGGCAGTAAAAGTGCTAAATGCCCTTTTAAGGGCAATGCCCATCCAAAGGCACTTTTTGGGGCAATGGTTAGCTAAAGGTTTATTTAGATAAACTGTGAAATAAAAATAAAACCTAAGCTACCTACAATATAATTATTAGTTATATTGTAGCTAGCTTAGGTTTCATTTTATAGGTAAGTATTTAGTTTTAAATAGGAATTATTTAGGCAATAATTGTAAGTTATATTTAGATTTATTTTAATTATATTTAAGTTAGGGGGTGTTAGGGTTACGTTAGGGTTAGGTTTAGGGTTTAATAGATTTATTATAGCGGTTGTGTGGGCGGATGGCAGATTAGGGGTTAATAATATTTAAATAGTGTTTGCGATGTGGGAGGGTGGCGGTTTAGGTGTTAATAACTGTAATGTAAGTGGCAACGATGTTAGGGGCAGCAGATTAGGGATTAATAGTTTTATTTATGTGGCGGCGATGTTAAGGGCGGCAGATTAATGGTTAATACATTTATGTAGGTGGCAGCGATGTCGGGGGCTGGCAGATTAGAGGTTAATAACTGTAATGTAGGTGGCAGCGATGTTATGGGGCAGCAGATTAGGGGTGTTTAGATGTGGGGTTTATGTTAGGGTGTTAGGTTTAAAGGTAACTTTTTCTTTCCCCATAGTCATCAATGGGGCTGCATTCTTCGGGAGCCATCATCTTCCATCCGACGCAGAACATCCTCTTCTCCCGACGCCTACTCGCCGAATGACGGTTCCTTTAAATGACGTCATCCAAGATGGCGTCCCTCAAATTCCGATTGGCTGATAGGATTCTATCAGCCAATCGGAATTAAGGTAGGAATATTCTGATTGGCTGATGGAATCAGCCAATCAGAATCAAGTTCAATCTGATTGGCTGATCCAATCAGCTAATCGGATTGAACTTGATTCTGATATGCTGATTCCATCAGCCAATCAGAATATTCCTACCTTAATTCCGATTGGCTGATAGAATCCTATCAGTCAATCGAAATTCGAGGGACGCCATCTTGGATGACATCATTTAAAGGAACCGTCATTCGGCGAGTAGGCGTCGGGAGAAGAGGATGTTCCGCGTCGGATGGAAGATGATGGCTCCTGAAGAAAGAAGATTGAAGATGCCGTTGATAGAAGACTTCAGCCGGATCATGGACCTCTTCAGCTCCCGCTTGCATGAAGACTTGAGCCGGATCATGGACCTCTTCAGCTCCCGCTTGGATGATGACTTCAACCGGATCATGGACCTCTTCAGCCCCCCGCTTGGGCTTGGATCAGGACATCGGAGGAGCTCTTCTGGATCGATCGGTGAACCTGGTATGATGAAGATAAGGTAGGAAGATCTTCAGGGGCTTAGTGTTAGGTTTATTTAAGGGGGGTTTGGGTTAGATTAGGGGTATGTGGGTGGTGGGTTGTAATGTTGGGGGGGTATTGTATGTGTTTTTTTTACAGGCTAAAGAGCTGAATTCTTTGGGGCATGCCCCGCAAAGGGCCCTGTTCAGGGATGGTAAGGTAAAAGAGCTTTGAACTTTAGTAATTTAGAATAGGGTAGGGCATTTTTTTATTTTGGGGGTCTTTGTTATTTTATTAGGGGGCTTAGAGTAGGTGTAATTAGTTTAAAATTGTTGTAATATTTTTCTGATGTTTGTAAATATTTTTTTATTTTTTGTAACTTAGTTCTTTTTTATTTTTTGTACTTTAGTTAGTTTATTTAATTGTATTTATTTGTAGATATTGTATTTAATTAATGTATTGATAGTGTAGTGTTAGGTTTCATTGTAGTTAATTGTAGGTATTTTATTTAATTAATTTATTGATAGTGTAGTGTTAGGTTTAGTTGTAACTTAGGTTAGGATTTATTTTACAGGTAATTTTGTAATTATTTTAACTATTTTAGCTATTGTACCTGGTTAAAATAAATACAAAGTTACCTGTAAAATAAATATAAATCCTAAAATAGCTATAATATAAATATAATTTATATTGTAGCTATATTAGGATTTATTTTACAGGTAAGTATTTAGCTTTAAATAGGAATAATTTATTTAATAAGAGTTAATTAATTTCGTTAGATGTAAATTATATTTAATTTAGGGGGGTGTTAGTGTTAGGGTTAGACTTAGCTTTAGGGGTTAATACATTTATTAGAATAGCGGTGAGCTCCAGTCGGCAGATTAGGGGTTAATGTTTGAAGTTAGGTGTCGGCGATGTTAGGGAGGGCAGATTAGGGGTTAATACTATTTATTATAGGGTTAGGGAGGCGGATTAGGGGTTAATAACTTTATTATAATAGCGGTGCGGTCCGGTCGGCAGATTAGGGGTTAATAAGTGTAGGCAGGTGGAGGCGACGTTGTGGGGGGCAGATTAGGGGTTAATAAATATAATATAGGGGTCGGCGGAGTTAGGGGCAGCAGATTAGGGGTACATAGGGATAATGTAAGTAGCGGCGGTTTACGGAGCGACAGATTAGGGGTTCAAAATAATATACAGGGGTCAGCGATAGCGGGGGCGGCAGAATAGGGGTTAATAAGTGTAAGGTTAGGGGTGTTTAGACTCGGGGTACATGTTAGAGTGTTAGGTGCAGACGTAGGAAGTGTTTCTCCATAGACAACAATGGGGCTGCGTTAGGAGCTGAACTTGGCTTTTTTGCAGGTGTTAGGTTTTTTTTCAGCTCAAACAGCCCCATTGTTTTCTATGGGGGAATCGTGCACGAGCACGTTTTTGAGGCTGGCCGCGTCCGTAAGCAACTCTGGTATCAAGAGTTGCAGTGGCGTTAAATATGCTGTACGCTCCTTTTTTGGAGCCTAACGCAGCCATTCTGTGGTCTCTCAATACCAGAGTTATTTTAAAGGTGCGGCCAGAAAAAAGCCAGCGTTAGCTACGCGGGTCGTTACCGACAAAACTCTAAATCTAGCCGTCAGTGAATATAAATTATGAATTGAATGGTAAAAATGATAAGTAAATGTTATCATACATATTATATATTTATTTTATATTTAAAAAAATAGGCTGATATTTGCAAAAAAAGATTATATAAGTCACACTTAATGTACTTCATCATAGTTCATAAAAACAAGAATGATTAAGCTTTCAAGTATGTTTTAATTAAATATTGACAAAATTATTTCATTTTTAATTTATATTTTCAGAAATGTATTCATGGGTCCTACAAACTGGAGTATCATTACACAATAATAGTGAGTCTGGTAGAAACCCTCCAGTCACATATGATGAAAATCTTGTATAAGCACACCAAATGCAAATGTATTATGATAAGCTGTTTAACTCATTGGGGCATATTTATCAAGCTCTGAATGGAGCTTGATTACCCGTGTTTCTGGCGAGCCTGCAGGCTCGCCAGAAACAGCAGTTATAAAGCAGCGGTCACAAGTGCGATCGGGTTGATTGACACCTCCCTGCTGGTGGCCGATTGGCTGCGAGTCTGAAGGGGGCAGCGTTGCACCAGCAGCTCTTGTGAGCTGCTGGTGAAATGCTGAATACGGCGAGCGTATTGCTCGCTGTATTCAGCAAGGTATGGCGGACATGATCCGCACTGTCGGATCAGGTCCGCCAGACTTTCATAAATAGGGGCCAATGTCTGGAAAAACTTCAAATTTGTGTAAAATAGAAATATTGAAAAACATTGCAAAATCTATATCAGCTGTAGGATTTATGCCCAGATCAGTGTCCAAATGCATAATAAAGAAACTCTGCTTTAAAAAATAAAGTGAAAGCTAAAATGGGAAAGGAAAAACAGAAAGAAAAAAAAACAGGTGGTGGAACATATGTACCAATCACATACACAGATTCTGAAAACAACTAAACCGTTAATTCCTTCTTCAATTGTATCAGAAGTTTCTGGACTTACAAATAAAGGTGTAATAACAGGTAATTTTTCCTATGTTATTGTAGTATTATAAAAGAAGTGTTGCTGTTTTTTGTAAATAAAATATATATTTTTTAAAATAATAATTTTTTAGTGCCACAAGAACAAAATTAAACTTTGCAAGAGAATATTTAGCCACCATCAATGGATATTAATGCATCTAATATTAATACCAATGCACTGATGGATAATTTTGAATCTAACATAATTAATAATGAAATATGTAAAGAAAGTGAACTACTATCTAACAATATATCTTCTTATCCTTATTTATGACGTCACATTCTCAACTAATAACATAGAACAGGAGGAGGAAACCAACAATACAATAATTTATTTACAAAATTATAATAATTTGTTGCCATCAGAAAATGAGAACAATCCTGAAGACAATAAATTTTATAAGGATGTTGGGCAATTTAGTTAAAAATTAATACAACATAATGATTTAATACTTGACAGACTTGAAATTATGAATGACACAATGCTTGAGTTTAAGGAAGAAATGGTTTGGGAAAATAATGTTAAAAATAAATGTCTGTAATTGAAAATAAATACACATTTGGAAAACATTAGTGAGTCCTTAAAATCAATATCTTAGTCAATGATTTTCTTATGTAACAAAATAGATTGTAAAAAATATTCCTTTAAATCGCCTAGATTTAGAGTTCTGCGGCCAAAGGGGTGCGTTAGCTATGCATGCTTTTTTTCCCCCGCACCTTTTAAACAACGCTGGTATTGAGAGTTCTCTGAAGGGCTGCGTTAGGCTCCAAAAAGGGAGCGTACAGGCATATTTACCGCCACTTCAACTCTCAATACAAGCGGTGCTTACGGACGCGGCCAGCTTAAAAAACGTGCTTGTGCACGATTCCCCCATAGGAAACAATGGGGCAGTTTGAGCTGAAAAAAACCTAACACCTGCAAAAAAGCAGCGTTCAGCTCTTAAAGCAGCCCCATTGTTTCCTATGGGGAAACACTTCCTAAGTCTGCACCTAACACCCTAACATGAACCCCGAGTCTAAACACCCCTAACCTTACACTTATTAACCCCTAATCTGCCGCCCCCGCTATCGCTGACCCCTGCATATTATTTTTAACCCTTAATCTGACACTCCGTACACTGCTGCAACCTACGTTATCCCTATGTACCCCTAATCTGCTGCCCCTAACACCGCTGACCCCTATATTATATTTATTAACCCCTAATCTGCTGCCCCCAACGTCGCCGCCACCTAACTACAATTATTAACCCCTAATCTGACGAACGGACCACACCGTTACTACATTAAATGTATTAGCCCCTAATCCGCCTTACTACCGCATCACAAACCCTATAATAAATAGTATTAACCCCTAATCTGCCCTCCCTAAATTCGCCGACACCTAACTTCAAGTATTAACCCCTAATCTGCCGACCGGACCTCACGCTACTCTAATAAATGTATTAACCCCTAAAGCTAAGTCTAACCCTAACACTAACACCCCCCTAAGTTAAATATAATTTTATTCTAACGAAATAAAGTAATTCTTATTAAATAAATTATTCCTATTTAAAGCTAAATACTTACCTGTAAAATAAACCCTAATATAGCTACAATATAAATAATAATTATATTGTAGCTATTTTAGGATTAATATTTATTTTACAGGCAACTTTGTATTTATTTAAACTAGGTACAATTGCTATTAAATAGTTAATAACTATTTAATAGCTGCCTTAAAATAATTACAAAATTACCTGTAAAATAAATCCTAACCTAAGTTACAATTAAACCTAACACTACACTATCAATAAATTAATTAAATAAACTACCTACAATTATCTACAATTAAATCAACTAAACTAAATTACAACAAAAACAAACACTAAATTACAAAAACAAACAAACACTAAATTACAAAAAATAAAAAAAGATTACAAGAATTTTAAACTAATTACACCTATTCTAAGCCCCCTAAAAAAATAACAAAGCCCCCCAAAATAAAAAAAATGCCCTACCCTATTCTAAAATAAAAATTTAACAGCTCTTTTACCTTACCAGCCCTTAAAAGGGCCTTTTGCGGGGCATGCCCCAAAGAAAACAGCTCTTTTGCATTTAAAAAAACATACAATACCCCCCCCCAACATTACAACCCACCACCCACATACCCCTAATCTAACCCAAACCCCCCTTAAAAAACCTAACACTAAGCCCCTTAAGATCTTCCTACCTTGTCTTCACCACGCCAGGTATCACCGATCCATCCAGAAGAAGATCCGAAGTCTTCCTCCTATCCGGCAAGAAGAGGTCCAGAAGAGGCTCCGAAGTCTTCATCCTATCCGGCAAGAAGAGGAGACCCGGACCGGCAAACATCTTCATCCAAGCGGCATCTTCTATCTTCTTCCATCCGGCGCAGAAGGGGATCATCTTGAAGCAGCCGACACGGATCCATCCTCTTCCAACGACGTCCTAAATCGAATGAAGGTTCCTTTAAATGACGTCATCCAAGATGGCGTCCCTCGAATTCCGATTGGCTGATAGGATTCTATCAGCCAATCGGAATTAAGGAAGGAAAAATCTGATTGGCTGATTGAATCAGCCAATCAAATTCAAGTTCAATCGGATTGGCTGATCCAATCAGCCAATCAGATTGAGCTCGCATTCTGTTGGCTGATCGGAACAGCCAATAGAATGCTAGCTCAATCTGATTGGCTGATTGGATCAGCCAATCGGATTGAACTTGAATCTGATTGGCTGATTCAACTTTTTCATATAATTTATTATCAAACAGACTCATTTACAAGTGTCATTATAGATTGTTTTGTTTAATAAACAATAAAGGGACAGCATACACCAATTTTCATATAACTGCATGTAATAGACACTACTATAAAGAGGAATATGCACAGACACTGATCTAAAATCCAGTATAAACCCTTTTAAAAACTTACTTGGACCCCCTCCAGATGAGCTATGTAAATGAATCACATACAAAACATTTATGCAAAGAAAAATATAGTGTACAATGTCTTTTTAATAGATATAAGAAACATATATAATGTGTTGTAAGATGTATTAATCAATAAAACAAGTGAATATATTGAAATATATTTTTTAAATAATTTTTTAACCCCAGAATTATATGCCCTACCCTCCCATTTTCTTTCCTTGTATATGATAGCATGTTGTTGTTGATTATCAATTATTTAAAAAAAAAAGTCTGTTTATCTTTTTATGTTGTAAATTATTTTTGTGGAACTGATGGAGCATCGAGCCCTTCATTACTAATAAATTATTATTGATGCTTTCGAGCAAATCACACAATTTGGCAAATAGGATATGCATTGCTCACCTTTTTTTGTAAAAAAAAAAGTAGTATATTAAAATATTAAACAACATTACATTCAATAATCACAACTTAAAAAATAAGATTTGCAAAACTAAGTAAAAAAACATTCATTGCTAGTTGTGTGAAAAATTAATAACTTTGTGAAAATTCACCTGAAATTATTTATGTCATTTAATATTAAAAGCAAAATTAGTGTGCTAATAAACAAATACAATACCTTGCTCATATTGTTGAAAGTCTTGATGGTTCTCAGTATCAACAGCATTTACTGGTATTGCATTGTCACTGGCAGCATCTGGAGTATTACAGATAATAGAATATTTCATTAAATATAAGGGCTAGATTACGAGTGGAGCGTTATTTAACGCTCCCGCTCTAGCATTAACTTCGCTAGAAGTAAGCTTTTTGCTCTCAATAGGTTGTGCTCACATTAAAAGTTGAAAGTAAACTGTTTTCTCTCTCGTGCTAACCCGGCGAGCGCAAAAAGCCGAACTTACAATATCGCATTCATGTATTGCCCCATAGAAGTCAAATGAGCAAAAAAGAAACGCTAATGCTCTACACGCACACAAACCTGATCACACATTCTCAATTGCGCTAACACAACATATGAATATTTCATATTCCAAAGTTCTTCACACAAAAGATTATGTTCTATTTATTCATAAATACATATTTATATATATATATATATATATATATATATATATATATCTGATGGTATTTTGTTACAATATATATCTACCAACTTACATCAGCTGACACAGCCCTCTGCTACAGATGAATTTTAAAGCATAGTTGCCACAGTCTAAAAGAAAATTCACAAACCAACTTACATCAGCTGACACAGCCCTCTGCTACAGCTAAATTTTAAAGCATAGTTGCCACAGTCTAAAGAAAATTCACAAACCAACTTACATCAGCTGACACAGCCCTCTGCTACAGCTGAATTTTAAAGCATAGTTGCCACAGTCTAAAGAAAATTCACAAACCAACTTACATCAGCTGACACAGCCCTCTGCTACAGCTGAATTTTAAAGCATAGTTGCCACAGTCTAAAGAAAATTCACAAACCAACTTACATCAGCTGACACAGCCCTCTGTTACAGCTGAGTTTTAAAGCATAGTTGCCACAGTCTAAAGAAAATTCACAAACCAACTTACATCAGCTGACACAGCCCTCTGCTACAGCTGATATTTAAAGCATAGTTGCCACAGTCTAAAAAAAATTAATAAGCCAACGTACATCAGCTGACACAGCCCTCTGCTACAGCTGAATTTTAAAGCATAGTTGCCAGTCTAAAGAAAATTCACAAACCAACTTACATCAGCTGACACAGCCCTCTGCTACAGCTGAATTTTAAAGCATAGTTGCCACAGTCTAAAGAAAATTCACAAACCAACTTACATCAGCTGACACAGCCCTCTGCTACAGCTGAATTTTAAAGTATAGTTGCCAGTCTAAAGAAAATTCACAATCCAACTTACATCAGCTGACACAGCCCTCTGCTACAGCTGAATTTTAAAGCATAGTTGCCACAGTCTAATGAAAATTCACAAACCAACTTACATCAGCTGACACAGCCCTCTGCTACAGCTGAATTTTAAAGCATAGTTGCCACAGTCTAAAGAAAATTCACAAACCAACTTACATCAACTGACACCACCCTCTGCTACAGGTAGCCTCTGGAAGATAGTTATCTCATTATATTCTACCCTGTTACTACTAATGTGTGTGTTGTAATATGTATTGGCTATTATTTTTCTTCATTATTTTTAAATGCACATTGATGGACCATATATCTTGCTGTTTAATGGTTTTATTCCCATCAATGGATACCTCTCTTATCTCTGAAATTTGTGAACTTTCCTTGTGTTTCTTGCCTGTCTGACCCCTAGCTCAAATGTCCATAGATACACCCTCCCTTAACTTTTTTTGCAGGCCAATCTGACACTTATATATCTCTCTCCATCAGCTAAATTTTAAAGCATAGTTGCCACAGTCTAAAGAAAATTCACAAACCAACTTACATCAGCTGACACAGCCCTCTGCTACAGCTGAATTTTAAAGCATAGTTTCCAGTCTAAAGAAAATTCACAAACCAACTTACATCAGCTGACACAGCCCTCTGCTACAGCTGAATTTTAAAGCATAGTTGCCAGTCTAAAGAAAATTCACAATCCAACTTACATCAGCTGACACAGCCCTCTGCTACAGATGAATTTTAAAGCATAGTTGCCACAGTCTAAAAGAAAATTCACAAACCAACTTACATCAGCTAACACAGCCCTCTGCTACAGCTGAATTTTAAAGCATAGTTGCCACAGTCTAAAGAAAATTCACAAACCAACTTACATCAGCTGACACAGCCCTCTGCTACAGCTGAATTTTAAAGCATAGTTGCCACAGTCTAAAGAAAATTCACAAACCAACTTACATCAGCTGACACAGCCCTCTGCTACAGCTGAATTTTAAAGCATAGTTGCCACAGTCTAAAGAAAATTCACAAACCAACTTACATCAGCTGACACAGCCCTCTGTTACAGCTGAGTTTTAAAGCATAGTTGCCACAGTCTAAAGAAAATTCACAAACCAACTTACATCAGCTGACACAGCCCTCTGCTACAGCTGAAATTTAAAGCATAGTTGCCACAGTCTAAAAAAAATTAATAAGCCAACGTACATCAGCTGACACAGCCCTCTGCTACAGCTGAATTTTAAAGCATAGTTGCCAGTCTAAAGAAAATTCACAAACCAACTTACATCAGCTGACACAGCCCTCTGCTACAGCTGAATTTTAAAGCATAGTTGCCACAGTCTAAAGAAAATTCACAAACCAACTTACATCAGCTGACACAGCCCTCTGCTACAGCTGAATTTTAAAGTATAGTTGCCAGTCTAAAGAAAATTCACAATCCAACTTACATCAGCTGACACAGCCCTCTGCTACAGCTGAATTTTAAAGCATAGTTGCCACAGTCTAATGAAAATTCACAAACCAACTTACATCAGCTGACACAGCCCTCTGCTACAGCTGAATTTTAAAGCATAGTTTCCACAGTCTAAAGAAAATTCACAAACCAACTTACATCAGCTGACACCACCCTCTGCTACAGGTAGCCTCTGGAAGATAGTTATCTCATTATATTCTACCCTGTTACTACTAATGTGTGTGTTGTAATATGTATTGGCTATTATTTTTCTTCATTATTTTTAAATGCACATTGATGGACCATATATCTTGCTGTTTAATGGTTGTATTCCCATCAATGGATACCTCTCTTATCTCTGCAATTTGTGAACTTTCCTTGTGTTTCTTGCCTGTCTGACCCCTAGTTCAAATGTCCATATATACACCCGCCCTTAACTTTTTTTGCAGGCCAATCTGACACTTATATATCTCTCTCCATCAGCTGAATTTTAAAGCATAGTGGCCACAGTCTAAAGAAAATTCTTAAACCAACTTACATCAGCTGACACAGCCCTCTGCTACAGGTAGCATCTGGAAGATAGTTAGTTACCCCGCCCCTCACCCCACCCCACCCCACCCCGCCCCTCACCCTGCCCCTCGCTAAACCCACCCCACCCCCTCACCCCGCCCCTCATGCACCCCACCTCTCAACCCACCCCACCCCACCCACCCCTCACCCCACCCCTCACCCCACCCACTCCGCCCCTCACCCCACCCACCCCAGGTTCATTCATGCCAAAGAATTGACAGAGCAAAGAGAGGAGGCAGCATTGTAATTTATGTTGACAATTCCACAAAGTTCACCCCCTTACAAAAATCTAGCTCTCCTGTCACCTTTGATTTCCTTTCTGGCACAATTGAGATACCGTGCAGTAAATCAATAATTGTTGCAGGACTCTACCGCCCACCTAGCACCCCTGTGCACTCCATTTCTAACATAGCCCATCTCCTTAGTGAAACCATAGCTCAAAACCCAAAAAGTGAAATTTAGTTTTTTGGAGATTTTTATATTGATTGGCTGAATACAAAAATAACAGTTGTTGCACACTATTTAAATCTTTGCAGCTAACGCAATTAATCTGCTCCCCAACTCGTATAAACATCAAAAGCCATAATCATACCCTGCTCGACTGTATTCTCTCCACTTCTCCCGACCAATCCAGGAGGCAGGTGTTCTCCCTAACAATTTCAGTGACCACTGCATAGTGTACTGCGTGCGCAAAATAAAGGCAACTAAATCCTCTTCCAAGGTTAAAATCACCAGGTCCTTCAAAAAATTTAATATTCATTCATTTCTAAATGACAACAAGAACCTCCCATGGCACAGATTAAACCTAATCCCAGATCTAGACTCTGCAGTTGAATTCTTTCAGTCTGAACCAGTTTCGGGATTCATTGTGGTCAAAGTTCAAGCATACTGACTCTATGAACGATCACTGTGTATATAGACAATGGAGAAATTTATGCACTAAACAAACAAAATTGGCCAAGGCTCAATATTTCTGTGAAAATCTAAACAATTACATATCTAACCCTAGAAAGTTTTGGAAACTCATAAATAACTTACAAAATCCACCAATCCACTCCCAACCCTCCACTGTCAATGTGGATAACCAAACCCTGCAACTCCCCTTAGAAGTAGCAAATGCCTTTAACAATTATTTTGTCGGATGCTCCACCACCCTGATTGACAAATTAATAAATGGCACCCATCTTGAAACTTGAAATGTGGATCAGGCCCCACTAAAACAGCAAAGATCCAATATAGAGAAGTTCAATTTTAGACCTGTACCCATCAATGTCATTAAGAAACACCTTAATAATATAAAAATGAAAAACCAGTCTGGACCTGATCAAATCCCAGCAACGCTGTTGAAGCTCAGTGCGCTGGCAATTGCTAAGCCTGTTACAACCCTAAATAATGAATCCTTGATGTCTGGATACATACCCAAACTCTGGAAAACTGCAAGAGTAGTGCCTATTCATAAAAGTGGGGAGTTAACCTTAGTTTCTAACTATTGCCCTATATCATTGCTCCCAGTATTGTCAAAAATTTTAGAAAAATGCGTCCATATGCAATTATGCGAGTATTACCAACTTTCTAACTATCTGACCCCTGATCAATTAGGTTTTCGCCTGAATCACTCTACTACAACTGCCCTCCTAAAAGTTTGCAACGATATCCAAACTGGCATGGAACAAGGAGAAATAACTGGAGCTATTTTCCTTGATTTTGCAAAGGCCTTTGACACAGTAGACCATGGCATACTACTGCTCAAACTAAAAAACTCTGGTATTGCTGATCGTCCGTTAACCTGGTTTCGATCATATGTATCGGATCGATCACAATATGTCTCCATTGCTAACAGTGACTCCCTCCCTCTCCCAGTCACGTGTGGTGTTCCCCACGGTTCAATTCTCAGTCCCCTACTATTCACATTATTTATAAATGATCTGCCTAATGTCTGCAAATCCTCAACTGTACACATGTATGCAGATGACACGGTAATCTATGCAAACAATTCCAATTTGCAGAAGCTTAACCACTGCTCCAAGACCAGTTCACAGAGTTAGAAAAGTGGATCTCAAAAAACAAACTCTTCCTAAATACTGACAAAACAGTCACAATGATCTTTGGAACGAGACCTAAATTACACAAATTACAAAATTCCCATCTACGCATCAAAATAAAATCCAATTGCACGCTGACCGCAGTTCACTCTTTCAAATACTTGGGTATGTTGTTAGGCCCTAATCTATCTTTTGGCCTCCACATAGAAAAACTTGCATCTAAACTTTATCCAAAACTAGGTGCCCTGTATAGAAACAAATCTTGCTTTAGCCCTACAGTAAAAGAAAAGATTGTACAGCAAATGCTGATGCCTATCATGGATTATGGGGACGTAGTATATGCACCTGCACCACAAACTCACCTTAATAAACTTAATACATTGTATAACTCGTTCTGCCGCTTTGTGCTACAATGTAACTACAGGACCCACCATTGTGATATGCTAAATGAACTAAACTGGCTGTCGCTGGAATCCAGACGCACCCTCCATCTTTCCTGCCTTGTGTTTAAGAGCCTTTCTGGGAAGCTCCCACCCTACCTGAGCAGAATGCTCTCCCCAGCTATTCCCACCTCCTATAACCTCCGATCCAGTACCAGCACATTATTTAGCTTGCCTCAATGCAAAAAGAAAGCAACGCGATCCTCCTTTTCCTACAGAGCGCCACAGTTATGGAATGACCTCCCGCACACTTTCAAACCTTCCCCAAGCCTAATATCTTTTAAGAGATCCCTCTCTACATATCTCAAAACAGAATGCACCTGTCATGGTTGATTATATATTTCCTACATGTTCTATGTTAAATTTTTGCATATGTTTTGTATTATTATTGTTTTTGTATTTTATTGTACCCTATTGTATCAATTGCAATGTTTTGTGATCCCAGGACATACTTGAAAACGAGAGAAATGTCAATGTATCCTTCCTGGTAAAATATTTTATAAATAAATAAATTTAGATGATTATGTATAGGTATAAATAAATATATATATATATATATATATATATATATATATATATATATATATATACTGTGTATATATATATATATATATATATGGGAATATCTATTTACAAATACTTAAAACATATTCTGCTATGTGCAGAGCATTTTAATGTGAAATATTTGCAGTAAATACACACTCTAACATGGGTAAAAAAAAAAAAAATACTGCGGTTTCAACCCTTGCTCCCTCTATCTCCCCCCTCTCTTTTGCGCTCTCTCTCCCCCCCCTCTTTTGCTCCCTCCCTCTTTTGCTATTTCTCTCTTCCCCCTCTTTCGCTCTTTCTCTCCTCCTCTTTTGCTCTCTCTCTCCCCCCTCTTTTGCTCTCTCTCTCTCCCCCTCTTTTGCTCTCTCCCCCCCTCTTTTGCTCTCTGTCTCTCCCTTCTTTTGCTCTCTCTCTCTCCCCCCCCCTCTTTTGCTCTCTCTCCCCCTCCCCCTCTTTTGCTTTCTCTCTCTCTCCCCCTCTTTTGCTCTCTCCCCCCCCCCCTCTTTTGCTCTCCCCCCCCTCTTTTGCTCTCTCTTTCGCCTTCTCTTTTGCTCTCTCTCCTCTCTTTTGCTCTCTTTCTATCGCCTTCACTTTTGCTCTCTCTCTCCCCCTCTCTTTTGCTCTCTCTTCCCCTCTCTTTTTCTCTTTCTCCCCCCTTTCTTTTGCCCTCTCTCCGCCCTCTCTTTTGCTCTCTCTCTCACCCTCTCTTTTGCTCTCTCTCTCCCACTTCTCTTTTGCACTCTCTCCCCCTCTCTTTTGCGTTCTCTCCCCCTCTCTTTTGCGCACTCTCTCTCCCTCTTTTGCGCTCTCTACCTCTTCTCTTTTGCTCTCTCCCCCCCTCTTTTGTGCTCTCTCTCTACCCCGTCTCTTTTGAGCTCTCTCTCTCCCCCTCTTTTGCGATCTCGCTTTCTCTGCCTCTCTTTTGAGCTCTCTCTCCCCCTCTTTTGTGTTCTCTCTCTCTCCCTCTTTTGCACTCTCTACCCCTTCTCTTTTGCTCTCTCTCCCCCCTCTTTTGTGCTCTCTCTCACCCTCTTTTGTGCTCTCTCTCTCCCCCTCTTTTGTGCTCTCTCTCTCCCCCTCTTTTGCGCTCTCTCCCCCACTTTTGCGCTCTCTCTCTCCCCCTCTTTTGTGCGCTCTCTCTCCACCCTCTCTTTTGAGCTCTCTCTCCCCCTCTTTTGCACTCTCTCTCTCTCCCCTCTCTTTTGAGCTCTCTTTCTCCCCCTCTTTTGTGATCTCTCCCCCCTCTCTTTTGAGCTCTCTCTCCCCCTCTTTTGTGCTCTCTCTCCCCCCTCTTTTGTGCTCTCTCTCTCTCCCCCTCTTTGTGTTCTCTCTCCCCCTCTTTTGCACTCTCTCTTTCCCCCTCTTTTGTGCGCTCTCTCTCCCCCTCTTTTGCGCTCTCTACCCCCCTCTTTTGCTCTCTCTCTTCCCCCTCTTTTGCTCTCTCTCTTCCTCCTCTTTTGCTCTCTCTTTCCCCCCTCTTTTGCTCCCCCTCCTCTCTTTTGCTCTCTCTCCTCTCTTTTGCTCTCTCTCCCCTCTCTTTCCCCCTCTCTTTTACTCGCTTTCTCTCCCCCCCTCTCTTTTGCTCTTTCCCTCCTCTCTTTTGGTCTCTCCCCACTCTCTCCTGGTCTCTCTCTCTCTCCCTCCTCTCTCCCCTCTGTTTTTCTCTCCCCTGTTTTTCTCTCTCATTTGACCATGCCGCTGCCACCACAGCTGCTCCTGTTGGCCACGCCCCTTCACGCCCGCTCCCGCTCGGTCATGCCCCTCGCCATTCCCGTCGGTCACGCCCCCATCACTGCATGCCCGGCCACACCCCCTTCTTGTCACGCCGCCCCCCCCCCCACCAGGTAGCTTCCACAGTGCACACTCCTCTGCTGCTCAAGGCCAGGTATGCTTGTCTTTGTGCAGTCTCTACTGCGCATGACTGCATCTGACAAACATACCTGGCCTTTTATTATATAGGTTGAATGTTGCATAAATTTTATTTTGCATGTTTTCATCTACTTAAAGGGACATGAAACCCAAACTTTTTCTATCATTAATTAGTTAGAGAATATAATTTTTCTTTTTTCCAATTGACATCTATTATCAAAATTGGTTTGTTCTCCTGTTCTTCTTTGTTGAAGAGATAACTAGGTAGGTAGCAAGCACATGCATTAAGCACTACATGACATGAAATAATGGTGCAATCTAGTGGTCTTGCTAATGTATAACATTGTTGCAAAATCGCTGTTATATAGTGCTGCATACACATGGGATGTCCCTTTAACTGCAAAGGGCTCCAATGCACTTATATATATATATATATATATATATATGTCTATATATGTATACATATGTATTGATGTGTTTATATGTGTATATATGTCTGTAAATACATAAATACACATATAAATACAAACATATAAAAATACACACACACACATTATATATATATATATATATATATATATATATATATATATATATATATATATATATGTATATATATATATATATATATATATATATATATATATATATATATATACACAGTATCTCACAAAAGTGAGTACACTCCACACATTTTTGTACATATTTTATTATATCTTTTCATGTGACAACACTGAAGAAATTACACTTTGCTACAATGTAAAGTAGTGAGAGTATGGCCTGTATAACAGTGTAAATTTGCTGTCCCCTCAAAATAACCCACTATATAATGTAAAATAGGAATTTATTAATACATAACGAATATACATGGATCCATGTTAATTACAAACATAAAACATAAGCATCTGTATAAAAGTACAATATATTACAATGCTACAATAAATTTAAAACAATGCAATATATTAAAAACAATGCAGTTTAAAACCAATTAAATAATCTCTTAGTAAAGGTTAAAGGATGAGCCTGGTAAATTCTTTTAGTGATTTTACAGGAAAAAATCGGTGAGAGTGGTTGCAACTATGTGTTTAATGAATGATAAATATATGAAAGAAAAAATATATCCTAAAAATGTAATTTACATAAATAGATAATAACTGTTATAAGTAAATAAATAAATAAATAAATAAATAAATAAATGAATTGGTGATTGGGATAGTTTGCTATGTAGTGAAAGCGTGGGCTGATCAATGTAAATGATTGATAGAAAAACAATTGATTAAAAAACAAAATAGACTGTGAGCTGTCTATTCACTGATACCACTATAATTTGATGCACCACCACCATAACATGGAAGGAAGTACACTTTCCTCAGCCATCAAATCCTTATTAAAGGATCTTGAACACAAAATGGATAAGGGCTTTGAAGACCTACTTCAGTTCTTACAAACAAGCCGTAAGTCTGACTCCAAGAGATCGGAGACTGAGATATATGCACCGAACGCTGCCCTTAGCTCTTCTAAGCTTGAGCAGTCAAACCCCATCAATATCATTACTGAGGTACAGAACGGACCGATGCGGATGACAGGATCTGAATGCACAGCCATAAACCCGCCTACGTCACTGACTCCCGAGCGGCCATTTACTCCACAGTACCTCAGGCCCATGTTCTCCTCCCTGCAAATCTCTGTCACCCCCGAGATCAACAAGAGGAGTCTCGTCCTGGAGCCAGCTCACATCTGGCTTGTTGGCATGACGCTCTACAAGGGAACAGTGGTCATACTACTAAGGGCATCGACCATACACTACAAGACGGGTCAGGCTGGTGTATGGGACCCTGGAGGCTGTAACTTTAATGCAACAGTGGAGCAGACCCTCTGCATGCACTTTCGGGCAGGTTAAGTCATTTGGTCAATAATCATGGTCACACTATTGGACTCACTTCAGTCTGTCTGATAGCTTCCATATGATGTGTGCAATAGTTTAGCGCTTGTATTAACCGATTAAGCTAGTATCGGACAAATCCGGCTAAGGCTGCTCCTATGATTTATTGAATGAGACTTAGTTTCTATGGCCCTCCTTAACATATTAAAGGACATACTCAGCGCAATCACCTCCTATGCTTAAGCTACAGGACTGTTACAACTATTACATTTAGGCTCAACATAATATGGTGAACTATATTAAATGACTCATATGCATTTCCACAAGATGTCTGTCTTGGACTTGTATAGAGAGTACTCATATGGTACAGGTATCCAGGTGTACTATTGATGTTAAAAGTTACAGTGTACCCCATTGTTCGATTTCATGCTTCTAATATATATTTAGATTACTATGTACAACATTATTCTATATTCTCACATGCTATATGACATATTACATAGCTTACTTATTATATCAGCTGAGTAGAGTACTATACTGTATGTAGAATATTATATTGCTCCTTGTATATTGAAACTTGTTCTATATGCAGATTCTTCCCTAATGGTGGTTACACACTTGTCATCTTGTTATTTATATCCTTGCCCTCTCTCAGCTGGCGGGGGGAGGATCGCAACGTCCCATAATGATGTGAAATAACCCATTCATCTAATATCTTATAATATATGTCTAAGGATGGCTGCCTTTGTAGGTCCCAGTTAGCTCTTCAATATAATAGCTGAGATACATATATAAATGTTGATATAGTCTTCCTTAATAGTTTTATTTCCAAAGTCTCATAGAATATTTCTCCCCTTCCTCTGGGAAATTCAGCTCTACTTTTTCAGCCATAGGAGCATAATATAGCACCCCTACCACCTAGGAGACACTGATGATGTTCTGTGCCTGTATATCCTGGATGCAGGGAGAGGATACAGCACATAACTTACTCACATATATTTTCTTAAGCATACCCATATGTTCTGTAGACTTAGTAGGTGAAGCCTCATACCTTCATAACGATTAATATTAAAAGGTGCTATGGCAAGGATTAGCTTGAGAATAGACTTCAATGCTATCAATAACAGCTTTAATTGATCCTCTTTGAATGATACCGGGACATTGAGCTAATCCCTCCATCAATATGAAAAATATATCTCAAGCCTATTGTTAATGGCTCTCTGGCATTAAAGGATTAAGTTCTTTGCATGTTATAATGAGCTATACTGTTGATCACATAAATGACCATTACAGTCTCTAATAATATCACATTTTTTCCCTTGGGTATAGGGCCCATACCTAGGGGGCAAGAACAATCTTTATAGTTATCCCTTGTTATCATTTTGTTTATAATATGTCATTATATGGTTCTATAAAAAAGGTAAGGCCTCTGATGCTACAGGACGGATCGGCTTCCTATAAACTGGGTGTTGGTTAAAGGGCCACTAAACCCAAAATCTTTCTTTCATGATTCAGATAGAACATACAAATTTAAACAACATTACAATTTACTTCTATTATTTATTTTGCTTCATTTTTTAGATATCCTTATTTTAAGAAAAAGCAATGCACATGGGTGAGCCAATCACATGAGGCTTCTATGTGCAGCAACCAATCAGCAGCTACTGAGCATATCTAGATATGCTTTTCAGCAAAGAATATCAAGAGAATTACACAAATTAGATAATAGAAGTAAATTAGAAAGATGTTTAAAAATGCATTCTCTTTCTAAATCATGAAAGAAAAAATGTGGGTGTCATGTCCCTTTAAGTAAGAACTTAGATGTCTGCTTAAGCCCTTAATTTACATAGATGGGCTAATGACTGGTATAATATCTTTCCACATAGGAGCTCACTGAACATTTTTTGCTCTTCTTTCTCTCAGTTAATACAGCTATTACTGTAATTGCAATCTATGCTTACATGTATTCAGTCTTCACTGTCAATGGCGGCCGATATATTAGATGCAGCTTATGCAGTGTTTCTGCTAATATAATCTAGTTCTAGCTAAGTGAGATCATTTAATTATTTCACTAAAGAGTGAGGGCTGTGAGGTAGACTTATTTAACACATATACTAATTTACCTATTGGGATGTGTATTTATTTCCCAGTCCTTTGCTATCATATATATTGATAATTTTAGCTGGACTCCTAACTTTAGTTTTAGGTGATACTCCCTCATTTGTGTATTTCATTATATAGGTGTGTTTTTGTAACTGACAGTTAAAACCCTAGAAGGGGTACAGCATTGAATTGCCTTTAACATTTTCTACCCGAGACAACTTATATACGCCTATTTTAAAGGTCATAGGGTTTAATAGATTGTTTGATATGTATAAAATATTTATAGTATCTAATACTATTTTAAATATTCACCCACCCTGGTGAATAATTCAGCGGTATTAATCCGCTTCATGACACTAATTTACCTCGTTCATATAATATGCCTTTTTAGGTATAAGGGTTACCCTATATATCACAAGAGGAAATTGGTGTCCTAATTTGTTAATTGTTGGAACCTCTCAGTTAAGGTAGTTGTTATTTTGATATATAGTGCAAATTAAAGTATCATTATATTAGACATCATTTCATGATAAAGAGGTATCTAAGTAAAGTGTATTAAACGAATGATTCTACATATGTCTGCTCGTAATACCATACTAATAGACAGAATACCATGATAAAGAGATATTGTAGTATAATTTCATAAAAGAAGAAACTGATAAGGTATCAATGTAAATCTTGCAATATATTTACCCGAGGTATGCTAGTCGTACGGTAGGATACTCATGTCTTGTAAAATGTCTATCATGATTTACTACTGTTATTAGATATGTTCAGTTTGGAATAATCTGTTTTTTGTTGTTTATGTATGAACACGATTTTGCTTAATACCTTAATAAAAATATTTGATTTACATAAAAAACAAAATAATGGTGGTGATCCAAATTAAAATCCAATTTATATCAAAGCATTAGTGTATAATCCAAATGATATTCAAAGCTCAAACATCTGTGCGATCTGTGAGTGTGTGAACAATGTGCTGGGAAATCAAATAAAAGTAAAAAAAGTCAAACAATGTTTGAATCCTAAGGTGTTAGAGTTTTCTTAGCCAAAGGTTGAAGGTAGTGTTAAAGTGTCAGCATCCAAAGCAGGGGAGAGGTGTGTTCTTCTTAATTCACAAACGTTCCCAGGATATTCCTATCGTGATAAAGAAACATACAATAGTGTAGGGTGTTTTACAAATAAAGAAATATTAGAATTAGGCTTACCAGTCGACGCGTTTCGGTCTATCCAAGACCTTTATCAAGAGTCTATCAAGAGTTTATCAAGCACTATATGGCAGCAGTTTTGCAACAGTGTTATACATTAGCAAGAGCACTAGATGGCAGCACTATTTCCTATCATGTAATGCTCCAGATGTGTGCACCCTACCTATCTAGATATCTCTTCTACAAAGAGTAACATGATAACAAAACAAATTTGATAATAGAAGTAAATTGTTTAGAAATGTATTCTATCTAAATAATGAAAGAACATTTTGGTGTTTCATGTCCCTTTAATAAAACAAAAAGGCTACTTTTTTCTGTAACAAACCCATTCTACCAACATCGTGTAATGTAGCCCTGAGTTTTTCTCATGGAATAATAGGGAACCTATATTACTGGTTTACTGGTTGGATTTTTATTTTGTAGTTTTCTAAGCAGATGAAAAAGCACAGATACAGATATAAGATGTTTTCCTTTCTGGAAAGATAATGGGAATAATCAACCTTAACAATAATCAAGGAAATTCATTTAAAGCCATGGATATTGTTCCATGAAATTCCTATAGACACACTCCAAAACTTTGTGGAAAGCTTTCCAAAATGAGTTGCAGCAGTTATAACAATAGAGGGGGGGGGGGCAGCTCCATATTAATACTCATGGTTTTGAAATGGGATGTTCATCAAGCTCATATAGGCACGGTCGGACTGGGATTAAAAAGCAGCCCAGGAAAATTTGGAGAACATCCCTATTTTCCATTGAATCTTTTAACACCCCATTTTTGTCATTGGGGAATTCCTAGGATACTCGTTCCCCAATATTTTTTTCAGAATTATATTATATTAGTTTGCATTAACAAAAAAAAGTGCTAGGTTGTTTTTATATGCACCCTACAACCAAATTGCATCCATTAATCACCACTTTAAATTGTAGCTTTCAAGCCCCACCGGGAAATCTCTTGGTATCCTGGTAGGCCATTCCGGCTTTGCATGTAGGTGTGATAGACAGGTCTACACATACTTTTTGGCCATATAGTGTAAGTATATATTTTGATATAACCTATACATTACTTTACAAATAACTCCACACATAACTTCCTCCCACAGGACTATTATAGTTATATAATATTAATATTTTTCTTTTTTTTTCTTTCTTTGTTCCCCATTATTTGGGAAATGGGATTTCTAATTATTTTATTTCTACAATATTATGCCTCTCCCTAAGGGCCCTGGGGCTATCATGATAATATTGTTCTAATTGCCTTATACTGCAGTAATAGTCACATTTCCAATTAGTCATGGATTGCATTTTCATATTACACATTCTCCAGACTGCTTCAGACGGAGACTTGCACAGCTATTGTGTTGCTTTGCATTTTTATAAAAGCATTGCAAATACTTTCTCTATATTTTACATTGCATAATCCAAATATATAAAACTTATAGGGTCAGATTATGAGTGGCACACTAACAGCTACGTGCAAGCGAAAAGGTGTTTATCGTGGGTGTTTGCGCTGGGTCGGATTTAGCGCACGTATTACAAGTTGCAAGTAAACATCAAAAATACATTAAAAAATACAGTTACAATCATTTTAACACCACCTAATAAAAAACAAAACATATTGCACAAAAAAATTATAAGGGCTCAAAGATATAATGTCTCAGGTGAAAAAAAGGTAGGCAAAGGGCTTTAACATAGAGATACGTAAATATACATGTCTAAATATGTATATGTGTGCATATATATAAATATATGTTTATATATGTGAACATATGTATATATATATATATATATATATATATATATATGTATATATATATATATATATATGTGTGTGTGTATATATATATATATATATATATATATATGTGTGTGTGTGTGTGTATATATATACAGTCATGGCAAAAAATATTGACACCCCTGCATTTCTGTCTTCGCCCAGAAAATTGTCGCAATTACAAATGTTTAGGCAATCTCATATTTTTTTTTTTTTTGTTTGTATTTGTATGACACAAAAAAGTGTGTGTGTGGGGGGGGGGGAAATGCCAAATCTGACACATTCCATGCAAAACACCAAAAATGGACTGGATAAAATTATTGGCACATTCTAAAAATTTTCAGAAATAATTGCATTCCAAGTTTGTGATGCTCCTGTAATTTGTAATTAAACCCTGTATCAATTAACAGGTGCTGACAAAATAGAAATCACACCGGCAACCAGAATTTGACTCAACCTTTCTGTTGTGTGCCTCTGTGTGCCACACTGAGCATGGAGAAGAGATCTCCCTGGACGTGGACGAAAGAGAAAAATGTATCAAAGATTGCAGCAAAGGATTGTTCGAATTGTGGATAAAGAACCTCAATCGACTTCCAGACAATACCTCAAGCTGACCTTCAGGCACAAGGTTCAAATGTGTCAGCTTGCACTATATGTCACCATCTTAATGAAAAGAGACGCTTTGGTAAAAGACCAAGGAGGACCCCACTGCTTACACAGAAACATAAAAAAGGCAGATTGGAGTTTGACAAAACTTACCCGAGGAAGCTAAAGTCTTTTTGGGAGAATGTGCTGTGGACAGACAAAACAAAATTACAGCTTTTTGGCAAAGCCCATCATTCTACTGTTTTCAGAAAAATAAATTAGGCTTTTAAAGGAAAGAGTATAGTCCCTAAAGTCAAATATGGTGGAGGTTCACTGATGTTTTGGGGTTGCTTTGCTGCTTCAGGCACTGGATGTCTTGACTGTGTGCATGGCATTATAAAATCTGAAGACTACCAAAGAATTCTGTGGTGCAATGTAGGGCCCAGTGTCAGAAAGTTCGGTCTCAGTCAGAGGTCATGGGTCTTACAGCAGGACAATGACCCAAAGCACACGCCAAAAAACACCCATAAATAGTTTAAGACAAAGCGCTGAGAGTACTGAACTGGCCAGCAATAAGTCCAGATCTCAATCCCATAGAGCACCTTTAGAGAGATCTCAAAACAGCAGTTGGAAAAAGTAACCCTTCCAATCTGAGAGACCTGGAGCAGTTGGCAAAAGAAGAGTGGTCCAAAATTCCAGTAGAGAGGTGTAAGAAACTCATTGATGGTTACATGAAACAATTGATTTCAGTTATTTTTTCCAAGGGGTGTGTTACCAAATATTAAATTGAGGGTGCCAATAATTTTGTCCTGTCCATTTTTAGAGTTTTTCAAGGAAAAAAAGTTGGCTTTTTTCCCTCCATTTTTTTTGTGTCATACCAATACAAACAAAATAAGTAATCATGAGAATGCCTAAACATGCAGGGGTGCCAATATTTGTGGCCATGACTGTATGTATTTAAAGACATACATATACATATAAACACATACATATATATATATATATATATATATATATATATATATATATATATATATATATATATATATATATATATATATATTAATATTAATATTAATATATAAGTGCATTGGACCACCTTGCATTTAAGTAGATGAAAACATGAAAAATCATATTTATGCAAAATTTTTGTTTAATAAAGTATAACAGTGTATTTACTGTAAATTTTTCCCATTCCAATGTTCTGTACACAAAGGAACATGTTCAAAGTATTTAGAAATAGATATTTCTATATATATATCTGTATATATCTATAACTATATATAATTTTATTTATATATATATATATATATTTCGGTATAGATATATAGTGTAGCAAAATACCATCAGATATATGTAGAAATATACATTCATGTATAAATAGATAATATGTTACTATATGAAGAACATTGGGATGATAAGAACAGGATGCTCTGCGCCAGATGTCTTGAAGATGGACCCGCTCCGCACCGGATAGATGAAGATAGAAGATGCCGTCTGGATGAATACTTCTGCCCGGTTGGATGAAGACTTCTGCCCGGTTGGATGAATTCTTCTGCCGCTTCGTTGAGGACTTCTGCCGGCTTCGTTGAGGATGGATGTCAGGTCTTCAAAAACTGTAAGTGGATCTTCGGGGGTTAGTGTTAGTTTTTTTAAGGGTTTGTTAGGTGGGTTTTATTTGTAGATTAGACTTCTGGGCGTAAAATGGGGAGCTTAGGTTTTTTTTAGTTAGGATTTTATTTGGGGGGTTTGATTGTGTGGGTGGTGGGTTTTACTGTTGGGGGGTTGTTTGTATTTTTTTTTTTTACAGATAAAAGAGCTGATTTCTTTGGGGCAATGCCCTGCAAAAGGCCCTTTTAAGGGCTTTTGGTAGTTTAGTTTAGGCTAGGTTTTTTTTATTTTAGGGTGGGCTTTTTTTATTTTGATAGGGTTATTAGATTAGGTGTAATTAGTTTAAATATCTGATAATTTATTTTTGATTTTGTGTAATTTAGTCTGGTTTTTTTGTAATTTAGGTCATTGTATTTAATAAATGTAATTTATTTAATAGTAGTGCAAGGTTAGGTGTTGGTGTAACTCAGGTTAGGTTTTATTTTACAGGTAAATTTGTATTTATTTTAGCTAGGTAGTTAGTAAATTGTTAATAACAATTTAGTAACTATTCTACCTAGTTAAAATAAATACAAACTGAAGTCGGGGGGCGGAGCCAACTACTAGGACTGTGAAGCTCTGGGCTCTCAGATATGAATATATAGTTTAATTTATATATACAGAGCTTAAATCGCTGCTATAATACATCAGAATATGAACATCATCTGTCACATGCTAAAAGAAACTAAAGACATATCATAAAGAGGTCATTTCACTATTATATCCTCTTTAGTTACACCACGTGGAGCTGCGGGACACTACCTATACTAAATTGTTATGGCCAGTATGGAAGCCCTACAAGCTTGGGAGCAACGCACTCAACATCTTTTGGAGAGACATTTTCAGACTTTGACTGAGGACCTGTTATTGATTTTAGCTTCCCTTACTTCACTGCCAAAACAGGAGGCCTGGGATTCTGACCCTCTACTGAGTGGTGGGAGCTGCGCCGTGTAGACACTCAGGGCTCAGGAACATGCTGGGACCCCTTTGGGTAGATCTACACTCAATCCCAGGTATAGCAAGCCAAGGCGAACAACAGACCTCTGCCAAGTGCCAACTATGATAGCGGAGTTAGGATTTGAGAAGGCAGTACGTTCTAGTGTCTCCCGCACACAGGATGACACGCTTACAACCTTGTCAGTACGCCATGATTATCCAGCCCAGCCCCAAAAGATCGCCCCTGAGCGTGGAGATCGCTCGGGGGAGACTATACAGCCTATTACTGCAGCAGGAGATGTGTCTCACTTTAAGGGCGACACCAGCTTAGATGGCGGATCGATTCTTCTTATGGTTGCAAACTACCCTCTCACCACTATCAGCTTAATTTTGAACCCGATGTTCACTTCTAGCACTACAGCAAGTAGCTCCATCGGGTCTGGATATGGGTCGGACATGGAAACATTTTATGCACCACAACGGAGAGATGCTGTACAGGTCATCCTGAGAAACATGGATGCAGGAAGACTTGGTATAGCCTGATAAGATGGATCGGTTTATGTTTTTATGTTTTGCAGCTTATATTAAAGACGCCACATAATCTAAACATTACATGCATACCAGATGATCTACAGTAGGATGTATGTTATTATTCACAAACATGGGTAAAGCGGGCAAGGTTTAAATATCTAACCTACAAATATCTTTTAGCACTGGGAACTATCTATGACGGCAGTAATGTTGGATGCATTAGTCTCCCCGGCCCAGCCAACACACTTTGAGAATACTTTGTGTTCCTCCACTCTCCCTAGAGACTTGCAATTAGGTGTTCTATATATAGCTCTTAACATACAGGGAATGCAGAATTATTAGGCAAATGAGTATTTTGACCACATCATCCTCTTTATGCATGTAGTCTTACTCCAAGCTGTATAGGCTCGAAAGCCTACTACCAATTCAGCATATTAGGTGATGTGCATCTCTGTAATGAGAAGGGGTGTGGTCTAATGACATCAACACCCTATATCAGGTGTGCATAATTATTAGGCAACTTCCTTTCCTTTGGCAAAATGGGTCAAAAGAAGGACTTGACAGGCTCAGAAAAGTAAAAAATAGTGAGATATCTTGCAGAGGGATGCAGCACTCTTAAAATTGCAAAGCTTCTGAAGCGTGATCATCGAACAATCAAGCGTTTCATTCAAAATAGTCAACAGGGTCGCAAGAAGCGTGTGGAAAAACCAAGGCGCAAAATAACTGCCCATGAACTGAGAAAAGTCAAGCGTGCAGCTTCCAAGATGCCACTTGCCACCAGTTTGGCCATATTTCAGAGCTGCAACATCACTGGAGTGCCCAAAAGCACAAGGTGTGCAATACTCAGAGACATGGCCAAGGTAAGAAAGGCTGAAAGACGACCACCACTGAACAAGACACACAAGCTGAAACGTCAAGACTGGGCCAAGAAATATCTCAAGACTGATTTTTCTAAGGTTTTATGGACTGATGAAATGAGAGTGAGTCTTGATGGGCCAGATGGATGGGCCCGTGGCTGGATTGGTAAAGGGCAGAGAGCTCCAGTCTGACTCAGACGCCAGCAAGGTGGAGGTGGAGTACTGGTTTGGGCTGGTATCATCAAAGATGAGCTTGTGAGGCCTTTTCGGGTTGAGGATGGAGTCAAGCTCAACTCCCAGTCCTACTGCCAGTTTCTGGAAGACACCTTCTTCAAGCAGTGGTACAGGAAGAAGTCTGCATCCTTCAAGAAAAACATGATTTTCATGCAGGACAATGCTCCATCACACGCGTCCAAGTACTCCACAGCGTGGCTGGCAAGAAAGGGTATAAAAGAAGAAAATCTAATGACATGGCCTCCTTGTTCACCTGATCTGAACCCCATTGAGAACCTGTGGTCCATCATCAAATGTGAGATTTACAAGGAGGGAAAACAGTACACCTCTCTGAACAGTGTCTGGGAGGCTGTGGTTGCTGCTGCACGCAATGTTGATGGTGAACAGATCAAAACACTGACAGAATCCATGGATGGCAGGCTTTTGAGTGTCCTTGCAAAGAAAGGTGGCTATATTGGTCACTGATTTGTTTTTGTTTTGTTTTTGAATGTCAGAAATGTATATTTGTGAATTTTGAGATGTTATATTGGTTTCACTGGTAAAAATAAATAATTGAAATGGGTATATATTTGTTTTTTGTTAAGTTGCCTAATAATTATGCACAGTAATAGTCACCTGCACACACAGATATCCCCCTAAAATAGCTATAACTAAAAACAAACTAAAAACTACTTCCAAAACTATTCAGCTTTGATATTAATGAGTTTTTTGGGTTCATTGAGAACATGGTGGTTGTTCAATAATAAAATAAATCCTCAAAAATACAACTTGCCTAATAATTCTGCACTCCCTGTAGTTATATTTCCACTGTTAAGCAGCATACATCATTTAAAGCTGCCAAGGTTCATGTTGTTTTCTTGACTGCATTTATATATCTACGCACTGGGGTCTCTATGGTTGCAGATGACACTGCACGATATTGACCTGAAGGTCTAATGGGTTATCTTCAGCAAATTAATAATTAGTTCTGAGTCACCTCCTCAGTGTGTAAAAATAGAGCTTTATGTGGACTGTTAAACACAATTGTTTCATAATAGTAAATCCTGCATATTTGTACTTATCCTAGTACTGACCTACAGTAGCAATACTATGAGGTTAGTTACCTTACTCTAGCTTATTTCAGACCTATCTAGTCATCGCTGCTCAGTGTTAGAGATGTTTTATATGTTATATCTTGTTTGTTCTTACCTCCTTTTCCATATTGAGAGACCTGAGATAGGTTATGTGGTCCTTTCATTAAACAATTTATTTTTTTAAATATGTTGGTACCTAATTTGTAGCCTAGCTGATAGTATTGCCTCTCTTCTTTACTTTATGAGGCATTATACACTCATCTATGTAATCCAGTCCTGACTATGTATAAGCTACACCTACTTCAAACAATATACAGGTACAGGCATGCCCTACTCTACATTATTGCACAGTTCCCAGAAAGATATTTATGGACCTCCTATCAATTTTGTGCTCCGCTATATATAATCCTGCACCTTACCCTCCAATGTGTTATTAACAAGCAGAATATAACTGAGATATAATTATTTTTTGAAGATTACTGTTAGACATAACCATGTTATAAGTGAGACTATAGGTGAATGTTCCACTCTAATCTTATATATAGCTATGCTACAGCCCAGTCTTCTGTCCTATTTTATATATAACACTTATAACACTACCAGATTTCCAGCCCCTATAGCGTAACTATACTCGTACTACCCTTGCTAACCTACTTTATGTGCTGTGCTAAAGCTTTTAGTTCTAAGGTGTACACCTCGTACATAAGCAAGGAATCCACTTCTGAGGATGCCTATACAGGAATACCTAATAGCTTAAATCCTATTGCCAGTATTATATATAAGGTTAAGAAATGCTATGCAACCATTATAGTTTTACTTAATGTTCATGTGTTTTGGTCTTGCCTGCATCTAGAGGCTACAGTTAATCGCTCACAACAAAGCTTAACAATGCCCTTACTACTCAGTGAGGGGACATGCAATGTCTAATACCTCTCAATCAAGAAATGTTTATTTCTTATTTTTCATATGAGCTGCACATATATCTTTATATGACATGTCATAAAACAATGTACTTCAGCTCTGAAAGAGAGTCCATTTATATGATGTCTATGTTTGAACTTGTTTGTGCTATACCTAGCTTCTCTACTAGTTTGCATTAGGCCCTCACTCTCCTCAGTTTACCTAGTTGTATCATATTGAAATTGAACCTACTCAAAGCTGTAGGGCAATACCCTAGGTAAGTTCAAAATAGCTATACCCTACTGATTTGGATATCTGATATTGAGGTACTGTTTATTTTACAATGCAGCTCTATATGTATCTCTTAGAGAAGTCTTACAGTTTATAACTCATGCACCTAAATCTACAGATAATCTAGAAAGCCGTCTACCATTTGGATTTGTGTATTTGATGCTGTGTTACTATGTATTCTATGCATTAGATGTTATATTATTTTGTAATTTGAAAACACCCACTTGTATTTTTGATATTGATGTGTCCCTTATGATGTCATGGGTTGATCCATACCCGAAGTTTCTACTCTAGATATATAGGTTAATATTTTTGTTTTATCAGCGAGACCCTTATCCCCACTGAGTAACATTGTTAAAGAGATATTCCTTACTGGTAGCTAGCCTAGTGGTTTACTTTCCAGCTTTTGAAGCGTTACTGTATACATAACTGCTGCTACTCACCCCTCGTATTAGAGTTTCTTACACTATTAAGTTTAGAAGCCCTGTAGTTTTTTGTTCACTTATCTAGCGCCTTAACTAGCTCCACCCTCCCTTCCCCCCATTTCCCCCCTCTTAACTAAGAGCAGCTTTTTGCCCGCTGAATCTCTCACCCCCCCTTTTTTTTTAACTCCCTGGGACAACCTTAAATGCTTTAATTCCATAACGATATGACCAATGAGTGGTCAGCTCAGTAGTCACCCCAATAAGCTAGGATTATTATAAAATAGAGGATTAAAAAGCTCATGTCATTCCCTATTTTTATCTTGAATCGTAACATACTTTGTTAAAATCTTTTTTTATTGTTTCTGTGACTATAAGTTGTAGTACTTGTGACTGTTACCGTCTGTTGTATTATTTGAAAATCCTCAATAAAAAAAAAAATAAAAAAAAAAATAAAAAAAAAAATACAAACTTGCCTGTAAAATAAAAATAAACCCTAAGATAGCTACAATGTAACTATTAGTTCTATTGTAGCTAGCTTAGGGTTTATTTTACAGGTAAGTATTTAGTTTTAAATAGGAATTATTTATTTATTAATAGTAGGTTTTATTTAGATTTATTTTAATTATATTTAAGTTAGGGGGTGTTAGGGTTAGGGTTAGACTTAGGTTTAGGGGTTAGTAAATTTAGAATAGTGGCTTTTGGGTGTAAAATGGGGAGCTTAGGTTTTTTTAGTTAGGATTTTATTTGGGGGGTTGGTTGTGTGGGTGGTGGGTTTTACTGTTGGGGGGTTGTTTGTATTTTTTTACAGGTAAAAGAGCTGATTTCTTTGGGGCAATGCCCCGCAAAAAGCCCTTTTAAGGGCTATTGGTAGTTTAGTTTAGGCTAGGTTTTTTTTTTATTTTGTGGGGGCTTTTTTATTTTGATAGGGTTATTAGATTAGGTGTAATTAGTTTAAATATCTGATAATTTATTTTTTTTATTTTGTGTAATTTAGTGTTTTTGTTTTTTTTAATTTAGGTAATTGTATTTAATAAATGTAATTTATTTAATTGTAGTGTAAGGTTAGGTGTTGGTGTAACTCAGGTTAGGTTTTATTTTACAGGTAAATTTGTATTTATTTTAGCTAGGTAGTTATTAAATAGTTAATAACTATTAGTAACTATTCTACCTAGTTAAAATAAATACAAACTTGCCTGTAAAATAAAAATAAACCCTAAGATAGCTACAATGTAACTTTTATTTATATTGTAGCTAGCTTAGGGTTTATTTTACAGGTAAGTATTTAGTTTTAAATAGAAATTATTTAGTTATTAATAGTAGGTTTTATTTAGATTTATTTTAATTATAGTTAAGTTAGGGGGTGTTAGGGTTAGGGTTAGACTTAGGGTTAGGGGTTAATGAATTTAGAATAGTGGTGGCGACGTTGGGGGCGGCAGGTTAGGGGTTAATAAATGTAAATAGGTGGCGCCAATGTTAGGGGCGGCAGATTAGGGGTTAATAATATTTAACTAGTGTTTGTGATGCAGGGGTGCTGCGGTTTAGGGGTTAATATGTTTATTATAGTGGCGGCAATTTCTGGAGTGGCAGATTAGGGGTTAATAAGTATAATGTAGGTGTCAGAGATTCGGGGGTGGCAAATTAGGGTTTAATAAGTGTAAGATTAGGGGTCTTTAGACTCAGGGTTCATGTTAGGGTGTTAGGTATAAACATGAATTTTGTTTCCCCATAGGAAACAATGGGGCTGCGTTACGGAGCTTTACGCTGATTTTTTGCAGGTGTTAGACTTTTTTTCAGCCGGCTCTCCAGCTCAATGCAGCTTTCAGCAGCGCTGGTATTGGAGTGCCGTATGGAGCTCAATTTTGCTTTACGCTCACTTCTTGCTAACGCCAGGTTTTTGTAAACCTACCAGCGCTGTAGGGAAGTAAGTGGTGCAATAACTTGCACGTTATTACCGAGCAGCTCTTACCGCAAAACTCAAAATCTAGGCAATACTGAGTAATTATTAAGATAAAAAGGCAGATTATTTGATTGAAAGATACATAGACAAACAGACAATAAACAGATTTTAAGCAACACCAGATCATATCACAATGGCTTTAAAACTCCAAAATTACATTAACTTTAAGTAATAAATTTCCTAGCATAAAGCCTCTCTGACTTCAGGATTTACAATATTACAGAAATAAAAACATCTGAATTGCAGTAACAAAAATATCTATACCCATGAGAATGAATAAACAATTGTGTGAGCTGTGCCAACTGAAACTGTCTGTGCACCTTTAGGAATGTTAGTACCAGAGAATACTGTGAAACCCCCCAGCATTATTAAATTTTATTTCACCTCCCCCATTTTTTATGTCATTTAACTGAAGCTGCGGTATTTGTATAGTTTATGGATGGTGCAAAAAGAAAAATGCTGTAGTTTCACCAAAGGAAATGAAAAATAAGTACTTAAATATTGTACATTCTGCCTATAATAGCCTAGCTAGTACTATCTAATAAAAAAAATGATATTTAAGCTACACAAACACAGATCATAATTAACGTACAGGACTAATTATGATACTTTATCTGTTGGTCATACATACCTAGTTAGACCTATAACTAATAGTACTATTAAATACAGTTAAATTAAAATATGAAATAGACTAATTTCCCTGCAATTGATGAAATTTATTTATAAAGGGAATATATTAGGCAATATAAAGAGCATTATAAACAACATTTCGGCTGGTATAAACTAAGTGATATAATCTATCTTGTAGACGACTACCTAGATAAAAAAACAGGCACATAGATAAACCTGTCAACTGTGCTATGAGATGAGTCATATTTAATATCAGCCATTTGTAATAAAGCATTCAGTAATGCAGGTTTATTTGCACTGTTTATTAATGTGATTAGTTCACAGATGCTTTTCCACTCACAATACAGTCCTCAGTTTCAGTCAGAAAGTGAATCCTATCTTCTGTGCAAGGAAACACCAATGCAGGAATTTTCAAAATCTCTAGGAAAATAAAGCTAACGTAAAAAGAAAACTAGAGGTTTTACATTAAAATATAGTCCTGCTATTTTTCTTTATGTAGCAGCTCAATTTTAGTGACCAGATTATTCTCTGTCCACTACAATTTAGTGATCACTTTCTACTTGTAAGACCTGACAGCTGGTCATAGACTATCATGGAATTTGTTGCCCAATTTGCTATACCTCTGGTACCTAATTTGTATTGGACCTAAAAATTATAGGCGACACCCCATACGCTTTAACATTAGTACTTCATGACATCAAACAGTCATGGCCAAAATATTGGCACCCCTACATTTCTGTAAGATAATGCACCACATTGCCCAATTACAAATGTTTATGCATTCTAATGTTTATTTATTTTCTTTGCATTGGTATGACACAAAAAAGTAGAAAAAAAGCCACCACGCAAATCTCAAAAAAATGGACTGGACAAAATTATTGGCACCCTCAATTTAAAACCCCTTGGAAAAAAAATAACTGAAATCAATCGCTTCCTGTAACCATCAATTAGTTTCTTGCACCTCTCTACTGGAATTTTGGACCACTCTTCTTTTGTCAACTGCTCCAGGTCTCTCAGATTGGAAAGGTTCCTTTTACCAATTGCTGTTTTGAGATCTCTCCACAGGAGCTCTATGTGATTGAGATCAGAACTCATTGCTGGTCAGTTCAGTACTCTCCAGTGCTTTACTTTAAACCATTTCTGGGTGCTTTTTGGCGTGTGCTTTGGGTCATTGTCCTTCTGTAAGACCCATGACCTCCAATGACCCAACTTTCTGATACTGGGCCCTACATAGCACCACAAATTTCTTTGGTAATCTTCAGATTTCATAATGCATGCACACATTCAATATATGCAGTTCCTGAAGCAGCAAAGCAACCCAAAAACACCAGTGAACCTCCACCATGCTTGACTGTAGGGACTTTATTCTTTTCTTTAAAAGCCTAATTTATTTTTCTGAAAACAGTAGAATAATGGGCTTTATTCAAAGCTGTAATTTTGTTTCGTCTGTCCACAGCACATTCTCCCAAAAGGATTTTGGCTTCCTCAAGTAAGTTTTGGCAAACTTCAATATGATTTTTTTTATGTTTCTGTGTCAGCGGTGGGGTTCTCCTGGGTCTCCTACCATAGCATCTCTTTTCAATCAGATGGTGATGTATTGTGCGAACTGACACATTTGTACACTGTTAAAGGGAATATGAATAAAATTGAACACTTTATTAAACATATATACAGACATACCGAAATCTATAATTGGAATATTAGAAGTGGTTTTACCACTACCACTCTTTAAATCAGTATAATCCAATGCTAAGTTAAAAACAAATGAAAGGGCCAATGAGCTAGAGGGAAAAATGTAGATGGAACTGTGAATATGATAGGGAAAAAGAGAGAGCATCAAACATTCATCCAAGATTTAAACAGTCTATGCGCTCAAAGGCATCCTCCTGCCTGCGTACTGCTGTGATTGAACACAGTCAGCTGATTTCTAACTCAGTTCCCTATTAAATCTCTTAACATGCATACATGGTTCACTTGAGTACAAAGTGTCATCACCCAAATGATTGAACAATCAGTAGTTTGCGATGTGTATATTCAATCAAAGCATCAACTGCATATCAGCCACTTCATGTTATAACAGTATTGTTTCTATGTTACATGCATACATGGTTCACTTGAGTACAAAGTGTCATCACTCAAAGGACTGAGCAATCAGCAGTTTGCAATGCGTATATTCAATGAAAGTATCAGCCACTTCATGTTGTAGCAGTATTGTTTCTACGTTACATTTAAAGATGAACACTATGTATCTTAAGAATATCAAATTGTATCTCAGTAAGCGGTAAACATAACCGCTACATTCACAAGTAAGACACCCTCTGACCCCACCCACCGACGCATTTCGTCACTGTGCGTGACTTTGGCCCTTTTGTTTGTTTTTAACTTATAACTTAGCTTTGGAATATACTG
The DNA here is from genome assembly GCF_027579735.1 of Bombina bombina. Classification (NCBI taxonomy): domain Eukaryota; kingdom Metazoa; phylum Chordata; class Amphibia; order Anura; family Bombinatoridae; genus Bombina; species Bombina bombina. The sequence continues at coordinate 188,101,725 of NC_069503.1, read as the reverse complement.
ATTTAAAGAAGTGGTAGTGGTAATCCCACTTTCTAATATTCCAATTATAGATTTTGTTATGTCTGTATATATGTTTAATAAAGTGTTTAATTTTATTCATATTCACTTTAATATATAGAGTGCCTAATTCAGCACTTGGCTTCAATGCGACAAACCCTACTTTCTTCACTAACATAATAATATAACATTTATACCCTGTGCCTGAAGATCAGCTTGAATTTGCATACAAAGAGAAAAGCGCTCTACCAGAAACGAACAACAGCTCATCAGCTAGTTCTATGGTGATTTACCACCCAGAAGCAGCCTCTTTTAGACCAGTATGCTTTTCACAAAGGAAAACTTTCCTGAAGTATATCAGTCTGATCCCGCCAATTAAGGCAATTCTCCTCTGAACAAGGGACATGACAACCTCAGACGATCGATTCAGCCTCCTATTGGTCTCGTCAGTGAGGTGCAGCCACATTCCTCTAAGCACACTGGGCAAGGAGTCCACGTCTGGTTTCCCCATCACCCATAGGGAGACTTGAGCAAAAAGAGGCTGCTTCTAGAGTGGTAACTAGCCATAGAACAAGCTATTATGCTATTGTTTGTTCCCAGGTTGAGCGCTTCTCTCTTTTTATTTATGCAAATTATGACACTTAGGGAAGTATCCCTAAGTGTGATGTGGGAATCCAGACGTGGACCCATTGCTCAGTGTGCCTAGAGGGATATGGCTGCACCTCACTGACGAGGCCCACAATATTACAAAATGTACGTCTGGGGTTTTGCTGTTTCTCTCATTCAGAGAGGGATTGCCTGGTATTTCGGTGCTGGACTGTACTGTGAAGTCAGGAACAGACTGATATGCTACAGGAAAGTTCTTCTCTGTGAAAGGCACAAACTGATCAAAAAGAGGTTGCTTCTAGGGGGTTAACTAGCCATAGAACAAGCTATGATGCTATTGTTCGTTCCAAGGTTGAGCGCTTCTCTCTTGTTATTTATGCAAATTATGACACTTAGGGAAGTCTCCCTAAGTGTGATGTGGGAATTCAGACGTGGACCCGTTGCTCAGTGTGCCTAGAGGGATATGGCTGCACCTCACTGACGAGGCCCACAATAGGCCAAAATGATCAGCTGAGGTTGCTTCTCGGGCCTTTGGCTTGGATCAAGTGCAGTTTTCTGTGCTTGGTCTTGGTTTGCTGCCTGGAGACCTGCTCCTTCGGCCTGGGGTCCTTTCCCTTTGGGGTTTGGGCTCCTGCTGCTATTGAGGGGGTAGCTACTCCTTAGGCGTAGAGCAACTGGGTAGTAAGGCCGTCCCCTTGGCCTTGTGACATCGTCCCTGGACTTCAGCCACATGCTGCTTTTGGGGGGGCGCTCTGAAATCCAGCCTAAAGAGGCAATAGGGCAAATATGGCTACCAATGTGCCAAATGTTCCCCATACACTTCGGGTGTTGATCTCTGAGGACTTTCGAGAGAAGATTGGTTTGGCTCATGTCCAGCAGGTGGTTTTGGAGGGTGTTTTGAAGATGCCAAGAGCAAGTTTGCATTGTGTTCAGTCATGCCCTTCAAGAGGGATTTTTGATGTGGCTTTCACCGATGAGCATTATTTACAGACCTGCTATCAACGGACTATTGATATGGCTGCTGCTCCAGAGTTGGTTGGCATGAAATTTGTTGCCTGTGTGCAGAGGGAGAGAAGAATCCCGGTGACAGTACATATGTACAACCCTTGGGTCACTGATGTGGAAATTCGTCTGTTTCTTTGTCGCTACTTTGATGATGTTCAAGGAGGTAGCAAGCTGAAGAATCAGTTTGGGACTTTCAATGGAAAGCGCAGGTTCTGGGTGCGGTTTGTGCCAGATGAATTAGGTATTGGTGGAAATAAACACCCTCCACAGACTTTCGCCATTGGTGGAAATAGAGGTTTCCTATACTATGATGACATGCCTCTTTTTTGCCGTAGTTGCAACCTGTTTGGTCACATTGATGAAAATTGCCCAGGTGCCAGATGTCGAAATTGCGGTGAGGAGGATCATCTTGTTGCCCACTGTAGTAAACGCCGGACCTGTGACCTGTGTGGTTCTTCAAGTCATCTGTGCAGGATGTGTCCTTTGAAGATGTTTCAGGGGCTTGATAGAGTGAAGCCTTCCTATGCTGATGTTGCAAAAAAAACATCTTCAGTTGCAGCTGAGCCATCTGTGAATGAGGAGGAGGTCTCTGATGAGGCATTGAACTCTATATTACCTCTTTTGTGCAAGAAATCTGCATTTGGGGTCCCTCTCAGAGAGGTGTCTGATGCTCCTGTGGTGGTTCCTGTGGCTGAGAAGGTGGAGGAAGCCCAATCTCATCTTCAGGAAGTGGATCTTGCTACATCTAATGTGATAGCTGCTTCAGATGTTCTTGAAGCCCTGTTGCCCAATTCTGTGGATGATACTGTTGCTGTTCCTGTGACAGAGAATTTTTCCTTCACTGAGTCATCTTGTGATGCTGCTCCTGATGCTGTTCTTGGTGAAAGGGAGAACATTGATTGGTCTGCTGTTGTGTCCTCTAGTTCTGAGGAGGATATGGACACTAAAGGGAAAAAATCTGCCTTCAAGCGAAAAATAGATGCGGATTCTGATGGATGTGAGAGTCCTGATTTGAATCTTCCAGTAGTTAAGGGTGCAGATCCAGATACTACAAGTGATGCTGACTCTTTAATTTCAGAGTTTCCTTCTGTCTCTACTAAAGACGTTCCTTCTGACTCAAGCCAGTGTATAGGTGACTTTTCTGATGCCTCTTCTGTTGGTTATCTAGACAAAAGAGATGTGAACCAACTTGCTGAAGTTACTGGTTATGAGGCTGACAAGGGGGAGCCTAGGAGGTCGGAACGTCACAGAGGCAGATTTAAAGGATCTCCATGGAGTCCTAAGAAAAAGAAAGGAAAGAAGAAGTCCTGATGTTATTTCTTTTTTTGTTTTTCTTTAATTTATTTTTGTGATGTCTCTGACCATTTATTCCCTTAATGTCAGGTGTATGACAACTATAGCAAGGAGAGCTGCAATTTTTAAATTATTATCTGTATGTTCTGCTAATATTTTTTGTTTGCAGGAATGTGGTCTCTCTGAACATCCTAAATGTGCTGACTGGGAATATGGTCCTAAAGTATGGTCTTGTTCTTCTGATAGGAATGGGGGGGGTGGGAGTTTTGTTTAAGGGGTTTAGTTTTTCTATCCTTAATGTAGTTCATATTGTCCCAGGTCGGGTACTTTTGGTTAGTTTTAGTTTTTGTGGGACTGTTTTTCGTTTGTTTAATGTATATGCTTCTCCAAATAGGGTAGAACGTTTGCTTAATTTTGAAACTTTAAAGATTTTTCTGCCAAGCCGAGAGCCAACTTTTTTGGTTGGGGATTTTAATTGTATTATTAAGAATGGGGACAGAGAGGGTGGGAGTGATTATAGGGTGGATAGCTCAGAGAAGTTTTTACTTGATTTGCTTAAATCTTTCGGTTTGAAGGATGCCTTCGGGTCTGTTTCTTTTTCAGGGGAGGGTTTTACTTTCTTTAGTGATAGTGGTGGGATAAAATCTCGAATTGATTTTTGTTTTTTATCTAAATTTTTATGTGTTGATGATTTTTCTTTAAAGCGGATGCCCTTTACGGATCATGCCCTTTTAATGTGTAAGGTGAATTGTGATTTGAAGATCAAGTATGGTAAGGGTGTTTGGAAACTGAATGTGGATTTGTTAGAAGATGAGAAGTTTAAGCATCAGTTTGTTTGGATGTATGAAAGGTGGCGTGAAAGAAAATGTGATTTTAGTAATGTGCTTATGTGGTGGGAATGGTTGAAGGTGGAAATAAAGAGGTTTTTTATTAAGAAAGGCTGTGAGAAAGCTAGAATGGAAAGGGAGTTGTATGATAAATGGTATCTGAGGTTGTTGTATTTGTATGAATTGAGAAATTGTGGTATTGATGTGCATGAGGAAATTGCTGAAGCAAGAAAGATAATTAAAAAGTGTATGTATGAAAAAGGAAAGAAAATAGTTTTTATGGCAAGATTGGAGAAAATGGAAAAGGATGAGTCTTGTAGTAAATATTTTTTTAAGAAAGCTTTTGAAGGAAAGACTGGTTTTGTTAGTGTTTTTGATAAGGTTGAGTGTGAAGTTAATGGTACGGATGGTGTTTTGCGTGAAGTTCATGAGTTTTACAGTGAGCTGTATAAAGAAAAAACAAGAGATGTTTTATTGGAAAATGAGTTGTTGGAAAACATTGAGGTTAAGTTGGAAAAATATGATAATGATTTGTTAGAAAGGGATCTAAGTTTGGATGAGATTGCAGAGGTTGTTAGGAGTTTTAAGAATGGGAAGGTACCTGGTTGTGATGGTTTGCCTGTTGAATTTTATACTTGTTTTTGGAATTTGATTGGGGTGGATATGTTGGATGTTTGTAAGTTTGTTTTTAGAATGAATGTTTTGCCTGTTTCAATGAGGAAAGGTTTGATTGTTTTGTTATTTAAAAAGGGTGATAAGAGAGATTTTATGAATTGGAGGCCGATTACGTTGTTGAATGTTGACTACAAGGTTATTGCAAAGGTGTTGGCAAATAGAATGCGTGGAGTGATTGGTAAGGTTGTGGGTGAAGAGCAAGTGTGTGCTGTTCCTGGGCGTCAGATTTCTGAAAGTTTGTTTTTACTACGTGATGTACTGTGGTATGTGAGGGAGAGGATGAGGTCTGTTGCTGTTGCTATTGTGGATTTTGAAAAAGCGTATGATAGGGTAGTGCATGATTTTATGTTTCATGTTTTAGAACGTTTAGGTTTTTCTGGTAAGATTATTGGATGGTTTAAATGTTTGTATAGTGATATTGTGAGTCAAGTCCAGGTTAATGGTTTTTTGACTGAGGAATTTTGTGTTAAATTTGGAGTGCGTCAAGGATGTCCTTTGTCTCCTGTGTTATTTGTATGTGTCATTGAGCCATTATTAACTAGTTTGAGGAAGGATAAATTAGTGTGAGTGTTCCTGGTAGTAATGGAAGGTGTTTACAAGTGATTGGGTATATGGATGATGTGAGTGTGGTATGTGAGACTCAGGCTGGTTTGAGGAGGGTGAAAACTTTAGTTGAATGTTTTTGTATGGCAAGTGGTTTCAGAGTTAATTGGAATAAGTGTAAAGTTAAAGTTTTTGGTAATGATAGGGAGATTGATTCCTGTGGATGGCCTGTGACTGAAGGTGCAATTGAGGTGTTGGGTGTGAAATTTGATGTGGATTTGAAAGGCTTGGAAAGTTGGGAGAATGTTTTTGACAAAGTGAGTAGAAAACTTCAGTTTTGGTCTTTAAGGACTTTATCTTTGGAAGGAAAAATGTTAGTTATTAAATCGGTTTTGATCCCTATTATGTTATATTTGGCGTTAGTTTTTCTGCCACCTGAGAGGATTTTTCGGAGAATTTTGAGAGTGTTGTTTTCTTTTTTCTGGAGTTCTGGTATGGAGCATTTGAAAAGAGATGTTGTTGTTAAGAGTAAGAATGTTGGTGGTAAGGGTTTTCCAAATGTGGAGAGATTTTTGGCTGTGAAATATGTTAGTAGGTGTGTGGTTCTGAGTGGTAAGGATAGCATGGCTGGTTGTATGGTAAAGTATGCTTGTGGAAATGTTTTAAGACGATATGGTTTATTTGAGATTGATAGAAATAAACCGGTATGTTTTGCTGTTCCATGGTTTTATGTAAGGGTGGAATGTTGGATTAAAAAATATGGTTTGGAGAATGTTAGTAGGGAGATGTGGTGTGCAAACAGAATGGTGTTGAAAATATTGGAGAAGAAGGAAGATCTTGAGTTGATTGGGGGTTTGAATGAAAATGAATGTGTGCTGGTATGGAAAAATGTGTGTAATAAGTGTTTGATGAATAGGCAGAAAGATATCAGTTGGATGAGTGTGCATAAGTGTTTGCCAACAAGGGATTTTCAGAGAATGCGTCGTTTAGTGGCTTCAGAAGTGTGTCCTAGAGATGGTTGTTTTCAAAGCGAGAGTGTTATTCATTTGTTTTGGAATTGTGAGTATGCTAGGGATGTTTGGAGAAGTTTGAAAAGGATGATTAAGGGTTTGACTGGAGTGCAGTTTTTTACTTTTAATATGATGATGTATGGTTTGTGTGGAAGTGGTGTGGAAAAGGAGAAAGCAAGATTGATATGGTTGTTGGCATGTTGTGTAAAGGAGGTGTTGTGGGATGTGCGTAATATTTTGATTTTTAAGAAAGAGGTAGTTACTGTAGGTAATTGTGTGGGTATGATCCGTGGGAAGTTGTTTTTGTATTTTTCTTTTGATAGGAGGCGATATGGGGAATTAGATTCTGAAGGCATCTGGAAGACAAAGAAGTGGAAGGATTGGATTATATAGTTTATATTTTTTTTTATATTTTTTTTTTCCCTCCAGTTTGTTTTTGTCTGTATTTGAAATATGTTTAATTTTCTTTTGTGTGATTATTTAAGTTTAATGTTTGCATTTTGTTTTTTTTCTGATGACAAAAATTTGGGTCAATATTTCAGTTTTGTAACAAGAGATATTTTGTTTGCATTTGTTATTATGATTTTATTTTGTATATATGCAAATATGATTATTTTTCTAATAAAAGAATTACGAAACGTACGTCTGGGGTTTTGCTGTTTCTCTCGTTCAGATAGGGATTGCCTGGTATTTCGGTGCTGGACTATACTGTGAAGTCAGGATCAGACTGATATGTTACAGGAAAGTTCTTCTCTGTGAAAGGCACATATTGAGCAAAAAGAGGTTGCTTTTAGGGTGGTAACTAGCCATAGAACAAGCTATTATGCTATTGTTCATTCCCAGGTTGAGCGCTTTTCTCTTTTTATTTATGTCAGCTTGAATTTGTCTGGAAGTTGATCGAGGTTCTTTATCCACCATTCGAACAATCCTTCATTGCAATCTTTGATTAATTTTTCTCTTTCGTCCACTTCCAGTGAGATTAGCTACAGTGCCATGGGCTGTAAACTTCTTGACAATGTAGCGCACAGTGGACACAGGAACATTAAGATCTCTGGAGATGGTCTTGTAACCTCGAGATTGTCCATGCTTTTCCAAAAATGTTGTTCTCAAATCCTCAGACAATTCTTTCCTCCTCTTTCTCTTCTCCATGCTCAGTGTGGCACAAAGAGACACACTACAGAAAGGTTAAGTTAATATTTCACCATTTCAACTGGTTGCCGGTGTGATTTCTATATTGTCAGAACCTGTTTAACTGATACAGGTGAGTTTAATTACAAATTACAAGAGCATCACAAATTTGGAATGCAATTATTTTTCACAATTTTGAGAAGGTGTCAATAATTCTGCTCAGTCCATTTTTGGAGTTTTACGTGGAATGTGTCAGATTTGGCTTTTTTTTGTCCACTATGTTTTTGCCTTTGTGATATTTAAACCATTATTAAAAGGTTAACCAATTCCTAACGGTATACATACAGGCAAAACATTTAGCACAATAGTAAGATCCGCACAATACCATTCATGCAAAGTCTCTGTCCTTGGAGTATCTGTTGAGCATCCAGAAATTCCCATCTTAATGCCACAAGCCTCTCTATCCTCCAGGTAGTAACAGGAGTTGGAAGAGGAGGTAGAAGGATAGATAGAACATGGCAAAGTGGAAAATCCACCATACAAATATAGGAAGGAGCAGTGCAACCATATTGTAGTAGTTGAATTCCTAATAGTGTATTGGACACCAGATATTTTAAACAAAGAGATAAACAGGGAGATGTTATGGATGACCCATGGTTGCATTAAAACACTGAAACAGGAGGCGTGGCTTAGAGGCGGCCATGAACAGTCGCATTTTTTGATGATCATATTCATAGCACTCTACTACTATTTCTCCGGCAGATCCGGATTATACCCAGATTTTAACACAAAAGCTCTCAGGTCCTGAAATAGCCAAGTGACGATACTAGGCTGTCATCCTCTCAGGAAGCTGTAACGTTCTACCCGACGACTCACCCTAAGCAATTGTCATCCAAGAAGGCTTTACACTTCATCTCCCATTACAGCTTAAGCCTTAGAGACCTGTATCATTTTGAGAACTATACCGCACTCCGAGTCGGGTAAACAGACGGCCTGCGATTTCATTCTCAACCCCCCCCACGGTTTTACTGGGTATACTGGGTCCAACTAATCACCACCTTTAGACAACAAGATGGAAGAATTCCACAGTAGCATCTTGGGTTCGCTGAACTGATGGCTGCTGCCAAAGGGATCTATACTGAAGATGAAGCAAAACAACTTCCTGTACTGGAGTGTGACAATACAGTCCCAACGGAAGACTTTTCCAATACTAACATAACCCCGACTTGCAGATCAGTTGAGTACGGACAGAGCCCAGACCTTACCTGGAGTAGAAATACTGAAAATACCTTTGAGATGCACACGTTACAGTTACAGGCACATTGATTTTCACGAAAATGTCCGCTACGCTGATACCTAATCTGGTCCGGCCTCCTGCTGTGAAAAAACAGACTCCTAACCAGCCACCCATCCTCACTTTCACACCAGCCGAGGAGTCAGTACTTGTCCTGTTGTCTTGGGTTGCACGGTCCGGGGATGCGGCTGGCCCCCAGGTGGGGGATCCGGGGCAGCCGAGGATCCACATGGCCTATGGGCAATTCTACAGACTGAAGGAGATCTGGCTGTGTATTCTTTGGGGTTGTACCGTTTTAAAGTCCCTCTGTTACTTTCTCCTAGCTATATGTTTCAACTTAGATAAGGTACGGGACTTCACAGACTTAACCCGGTCAGGAGTAGGATAACTGTGAATGCATTAAGTGGCAAAATCATAAGCCTCCACGCATGTAACTTTATGCACATTGTTTAATACTTAAAGTTTTCCTAACGCATACACTCTGAACTCTATATTTAGTGTTAGTAATGGTTGTCAATATATACTATAAGAGAGTCCATGCATAATATGTTTATATCCTGATACATGCCTTTTACTTCTGTAACTAGCCGTTAGCGATTTTCTGTAGAGGCATCTGTTATCCAACTTCATTATTCGAGCCTATACCTCATAAATAATATCACAATGGGCTGATGGATGGTTCACTTTCACAGTTCATACCTCATAGACGCCTACTATAAGCAATCAGGGATGAGTCAGTTTATAATTGTTAGACATGTATTATCAGGTCACCCTTAATGGGTATAGTTAGACCAAAGGACCTGAGACTGCAGTCACTCTATAGCCTCCAGACTCCTTAGAACCAACATTAGATAAGCCCAGAGTACATATATGAATTTGAAGTAGGCACTTTATGACTTCTTAAAGGGTTGTTAACACTGTAGCCTAATACCCTGATATGCTCCACTCACTACTGAGTTCTACATTGTTTGTGTGGAGTCTAATTGATAGTGTAATCCCTAACGCCCAGTGATGTGTTGGATTCCTAACTAAACTTACCTACCATATGGCTCTAATTATTATCTATGCCATAATAATGGTTACCCCACCCTATCCCAGTTGAGTAGTCGGCTGTCATACCCCTAACACCAAGGTGATAGTATCTTGTTATAATTAAGTGTTCTCCCGCATTAAGTTACTTACACAGTTGTAGATTATATTTACTACTTGATCCACATGAACCACAATTTATAAGAACCCATTTTACTCATCACCTTCCCAGCATAACCCATGGCATTACCTAACAAGCCCCCAGTCTATATATTTTCCCTACTTAGCACTTACTGTGTTAGTCAATACCCAGAGTACACAGACGCTTACAGGTCTATACTTCTGCTAGATCATTACCTACCCTAATTATTCTATTCTATAGTATCCATCATATTAATTATCTTTTTTTTACTCTCTCCCCTCCAGATAACGCATATTTCTAACAAGGGCCCACCTTCCCCCTCCTTATCTTAACCAAAACAGCTCTTGCCAGTTGATTCCCCCAATTCTCTCTCTACTGTCCCACATCTTTTACTATTGCATTTCTTATTTCAGTTGCTAATTTTCTTAACTAGGTCCATAAGTGACCATTCCCAAAGCCAATTTCCTCTCCCAGATCATATAAGTTGTCTAGGGTTCAAGAGTAACCCTTGCTGCCGATAGAGGAACACACCTAAGAAAATAATATAAAATTGAGGTTCAGAGCGTCTACCAATAGAGATTCACTGCCTGACTTTTTCATTACTTAAAAATTATTTGTGAAGTACAGATTTTGTTATTTATGTTTTATGGTATTTCTTGTATGTTTAATTTTTCCTCACAACCTCAATAAAAAAATTATTAAAAAAAAAAACAAAAAAACACTGAAACAAAGGTCATGCTCTAGACAGAAATGGCCAAGGATTGACATGTAATGTTGGTTTAAGGTTGGTCAATAGGGTTAAGTATCTGTTATTTATTTATATCTATTATTTGCATTTGTATTGAGCATTATGTTTTGTTCTAGTTTATATATTTTTTATTCCTTTAAACTTTCAATTTGGAAAATAGATGTAAACACCATTTTTGAATGTAGCAGACAACCCTTTCAACTTCTCATTTCTTTACTCAAAGGTGCAGTACAACATGCAAGCATTATAAAGAAAATGCAGATCATGGGGTCGATCCGATAAAAATCGTCGCCCGCAAAAGCTAGCGACGCCAATATTTGCGCAGGTTTGGTATCCTATATATGGCGTAACCTAGAAGTTACGCGCGTATATTTCTGCCGTCACCCGTAGTTTTTTGGGCCATAGGCAGGTATACCAAACCCGTGCAGTTTGGTATCCAATATACAGCGTAAGGACTTACGTGGCGAAAATGGAGAAATCTTACTCCATTTTCACCTCGCCACAAAAATCAGCCGTAAGAAGCCTTACGCTGAGTATTGGAGCCCCGTAACTCCCTAAACTGGCTGCTAAATAAACCTAACACCTAACGCATGCGCAATGTCTATCTCCCTGTCAACCGCGATCCCCCGCCGCAATCCCTAATAAAGTATTTAACCCCTAAACCGCCGCCATCTACATAAACTAACCCCCTACTGTGAGCCCCTAAAACCGCCACCATCTAACTGATCTATCCCCTAATGTGAACCCCTTACACCGCCGCCATCTACCTTATCTATCCCCTAATCTGACCCCTTACACCGCCGCCACCTATATAAAAATTATTAACCCCATAATCTAATCCCCCTATACCGCCGCCAGCTATATTAATATTATTAACCCCTAATCTAATCCCCCTAAAATAATTATCTCTATTACCAGCCCTTAAAAGGGCCTTTTGCGGGGCTTTGCCCCAAAGTAAACAGCTCTTTTGCCCTATAACCTGCCCTCCCTACACCGCCGCCACCTATATTAATGGTATTAACCCCTAATGTAAGCCCCTTACACCGCCGCCATCTATATTAAAATTATTAACCCCTAATTTAATCTACCTACCCCACTGCCAGCTATATTATCTATATTAACCCTAAGTATATTATAGCTAATATAGTTATTACATTATATATATTAACTATATTAACCCTAATTATATTAGGGTTAATATAGTTAATATAGTTACTATAGTATTTATATTAACTATATTAACGCTATCTAACCCTAACACCCCTAACTAAATTCTTATTAAATAAATCTAATTCATATTATAAACTAAAATATTCCAATTTAAATCTAAATACTTACATATAAAATAAACCCTAATGGCTAGATTTGGAGTTTTGTCGGTAACGACCTGAAAAACTAACGCCGGCTTTTTTCTGGCCGCACCATAAAAATAACTCTGGTATTGAGAGTCCACATAAAGGCTGCGTTAGGCTCCAAAAAAGGAGCGTAGAGCATTTTTAACGCAGCTTCAACTCTCGATATCAGAGTTGCTTACGCAAGCGGCCAGCCTCAAAAAGGTGCTCGTGCACGATTCTCCCATAGGAAACAATGGGGCTGTTTGAGCTGAAAAAAAACCTAACACCTGCAAAAAAGCCGCGTTCAGCTCCTAACGCAGCCCCATTGTTTGCTATGGGGAAACACTTCCTACGTCTGCACCTAACACTCTAACATGTACCCCGAGTCTAAACACCCCTAACCTTACACTTATTAACCCCTAATCTGCCGCCCCCACTATCGCTGACCCCTGTATATTATTTTTAACCCCTAATCTGCCGCTCCGTAAACCGCCGCTACTTACATTATCCTTATGTACCCCTAATCTGCTGCCCTAACATCGCCGACCCCTATATTATATTTATTAACCCCTAATCTGCCCCCCACAACGTCGCCTCCACCTGCCTACACTTATTAACCCCTAATCTGCCGACCGGACCTGAGCGCTACTATAATAAAGTTATTAACCCCTAATCCGCCTCACTAACCCTATAATAAATAGTATTAACCCCTAATCTGCCCTCCCTAACATCGCCGACACCTAACTTCAATTATTAACCCCTAATCTGCCGACCGGAGCTCACCGCTATTCTAATAAATGTATTAACCCCTAAAGCTAAGTCTAACCCTAACACTAACACCCCCCTAAGTTAAATATAATTTACATCTAACGAAATTAATTAACTCTTATTAAATAAATTATTCCTATTTAAAGATAAATACTTACCTGTAAAATAAATCCTAATATAGCTACAATATAAATTATAATTATATTATAGCTATTTTAGGATTAATATTTATTTTACAGGTAACTTTGTATTTATTTTAACCAGGTACAATAGCTATTAAATAGTTAAGAACTATTTAATAGCTAAAATAGTTAAAATAATTACAAATTTACCTGTAAAATAAATCTTAACCTAAGTTACAATTATACCTAACACTACACTATCAATAAATTAATTAAATAAACTACCTACAATTACCTACAATTAACCTAACACTACACTATCAATAAATTAATTAAATACAATTCCTACAAATAAATACAATTAAATAAACTAGCTAAAGTACAAAAAATAAAAAGAACTAAGTTACAAAAAATAAAAAAATATTTACAAACATAAGAAAAATATTACAACAATTTTAAACTAATTACACCTACTCTAAGCCCCCTAATAAAATAACAAAGACCCCCAAAATAACAAAATGCCCTACTCTATTCTAAATTACTACATTTCAAAGCTCTTTTACCTTACCAGCCCTGAACAGGGCCCTTTGCGGGGCATGCCCCAAGAAATTCAGCTCTTTTGCCTGTAAAAAAAACATACAATACCCCCCCTCAACATTACAACCCACCACCCACATACCCCTAATCTAACCCAAACCCCCCCTTAAATAAACCTCTAAACACTAAGCCCCTGAAGATCTTCCTACCTTGTCTTCACCCTACCAGGTTCACCGATCCGTCCTGAAGAGCTCCTCCGATGTCCTAATCCAAGCCCAAGCGGGGGGCTGAAGAGGTCCATGATCCGGCTGAAGTCTTCATCCAAGCGGGAGCTGAAGAGGTCCATGATCCGGCTGAAGTCTTCATCCAAGCGGGAGCTGAAGAGGTCCATGATTCCATCAGCCAATCAGAATATTCCTACCTTAATTCCAATTGGCTGATAGAATCCTATCAGCCAATCGGAATTCGAGGGACGCCATCTTGGATGACATCCCTTAAAGGAACCGTCATTCGGCTAGTAGGTGTTGGGAGAAGAGGATGTTCCGCGTCGGAGGTCTGCAAGATGGATCCGGAAGAAAGAAGATTGAAGATGCCGTTGATAGAAGACTTCATCCGGATCATGGACCTCTTCAGCTCCCGCTTGGATGAAGACTTCAGCCGGATCATGGACCTCTTCAGCTCCCGCTTGGATGAAGACTTCAGCCGGATCATGGACCTCAGGGGGGTTTGGGTTAGATTAGGGGTATGTGGGTGGTGGGTTGTAATGTTGGGGGGGGGTATTGTATGTTTTTTTTTACAGGCAAAAAAGCTGAATTTCTTGGGGCATGCCCCGCAAAGGGCCCTGTTCAGGGCTGGTAAGGTAAAAGAGCTTTGAAATGTAGTAATTTAGAATAGGGTAGGGCATTTTGTTATTTTGGGGGTCTTTGTTATTTTATTAGGGGGCTTAGAGTAGGTGTAATTAGTTTAAAATTGTTTATTTTTTGTAACTTAGTTCTTTTTTATTTTTTGTACTTTAGCTAGTTTATTTAATTGTATTTATTTGTAGGAATTGTATTTAATTAATGTATTGATAGTGTAGTGTTAGGTTAATTGTAGGTAATTGTAGGTATTTTATTTAATTAATTTAATGATAGTGTAGTGTTAGGTTTAATTGTAACTTAGGTTAGGATTTATTTTACAGGTAATTTTGTTATTATTTTAACTAGGTAACTATTAAATAGTTCTTAACTATTTAATAGCTATTGTACCTGGTTAAAATAATTACAAAGTTGCCTGTAAAATAAATATTAATCCTAAAATAGCTACAATATAATTATAATTTATATTGTAGCTATATTAGGGTTTATTTTACAGGTAAGTATTTAGCTTTAAATAGGAATAATTTATTTAATAAGAGTTAATTAATTTCATTAGATTTAAATTATATTTAACTTAGGGGGGTGTTAGTGTTAGGGTTAGACTTAGCTTTAGGGGTTAATACATTTATTAGAATAGCGGTGAGCTCCGGTCGGCAGATTAGGGGTTAATAATTGAAGTTAGGTGTCGGCGATGTTAGGAAGGGCAGATTAGGGGTTAATACTATTTATTATAGGGTTAGTGAGGCGGATTAGGGGTTAATAACTTTATTATAGTAGCGGTGCGGTCCGCTCGGCAGATTAGGGGTTAATAAGTGTAGGCAGGTGGAGGCGACGTTGAGGGGGGCAGATTAGGGGTTAATAAATATAATATAGGGGTCGGCGGTGTTAGGGGCAGCAGATTAGGGGTACATAGCTATAATGTAGGTGGCGGCGCTTTGCGGTCGGCAGATTAGGGGTTAATTATTGTAGGTAGTTGGCGGCGACGTTGTGGGGGGCAGATTAGGGGTTAATAAATATAATACAGGGGTCGGCGGTGTTAGGGGCAGCAGATTAGGGGTACATAAGTATAACGTAGGTGGCGGTCGGCAGATTAGGGGTTAAAAAAAATTATTCAAGTGTCGGCGATGTGGGGGGACCTCGGTTTAGGGGTACATAGGTAGTTTATGGGTGTTAGTGTACTTTAGAGCACAGTAGTTAAGAGCTTTATGAACCGGCGTTAGCCCAGAAAGCTCTTAACTACTGACTTTTTTCCTGCGGCTGGAGTTTTGTCGTTAGATGTCTAACGCTCACTTCAGAAACGACTCTAAATACCGGAGTTAGAAAGATCCCATTGAAAAGATAGGATACGCAATTGACGTAAGGGGATCTGCGGTATGGAAAAGTCGCGGATGAAAAGTGAGCGTTAGACCCTATTTTGAGTGACTCCAAATACCGGCGGTAGCCTAAAACCAGCGTTAGGAGCCTCTAACGCTGGTTTTCACGGCTAACGCCAAACTCCAAATCTAGGTGTAAGATAGCTACAATATAATTAATAATTACATTGTAGCTATGTTAGGGTTTATATTTATTTTACATGTAAATTGTTAATTATTTTAACTAGGTATAATAGCTATTAAATAGTTATGAACTATTTAAGAGCTACCTAGTTAAAATAACTACCCAATTACCTGTAAAATAAGTCCTAACCTAAGTTACAAATACACCTACACTATCAATAAATTAAATAAACTACAAATATCTATCTAAAAATACAATTAAATAAACTAAACTAAATTACAAAAAAAAACAAACACTAAATTACAAAAAATAAAAAAAAGATTACAAGATTTTTAAGCTAATAAAATGCGAGCTCAATCTGATTGGCTGATTGGTTCAGCCAATCGGATTGAACTTGAATCTGATTGGCTGATTCAATCAGCCAATCAGATTTTTCTACCTTAATTCCGATTGGCTGATAGAATCCTATCAGCCAATCGGAATTCGATGGACGCCATCTTGGATGACGTCATTTAAATGTACCTCATTCGTTGTTCAGTCGTCGGCCGGGATGGATGCTCCGCATCGGTGTAGAGAAGATTCAAGATGCCGCTTGATTGAAGATTCTGCCCGATGGAAGAAGACTTTGCTGCCGCTTGGAGAAAGACATCGCTGGGATGAAGACCTCTTCTTTACCGCTTGGATAGACATCGCCCGTATCGGATGAGGAGTTCGGCCCGGTGGTGAAGACAAGCTAGGGAGATCTTCAGGGGGGTAGTGTTAGGTTTATTTAAGGGGGGTTTGGGTTAGATTAGGGGTATGTGGGTGGTGGGTTGTAATGTTGGGGGGTGGTATTGTGTTTTTTTTTTTCAGGCAAAAGAGCAGTTTTCTTTGGGGCATGCCCCCACAAAAGGCCCTTTTAAGGGCTGGTAAGGTAAAAGAGCTTTGAACTTTTTTTAATTTAGAATAGGGTAGGGAATTTTTTTATTTTGGGGGGCTTTATTATTTTATTAGGGGGCTTAGAATAGGTGTAATTAGCTTAAAAATCTTGTAATCTTTTTTTCATTTTTTGTAATTTAGTGTTTGTTTGTTTTTGTAATTTAGTTTAGTTTATTTAATTGTATTTTTAGATAGATATTTGTAGTTTATTTAATTTATTGATAGTGTAGGTGTATTTGTAACTTAGGTTAGGATTTATTTTGCAGGTAATTGGGTAATTATTTTAACTAGGTAGCTCTTAAATAGTTCATAACTATTTAATAGCTATTATACCTAGTTAAAATAATTAACAATTTACCTGTAAAATAAATATAAACCCTAACATAGCTACAATGTAATTATTAATTATATTGTAGCTATCTTAGGGTTTATTTTATGGGTAAGTATTTAGATTTAAATAGGAATATTTTAATTAATAATATTAATAATAGATTTATTTTAATAAGAGTTTAGTTAGGGATGTTAGAGTTAGATAGGGTTATTATACTTAATATATATATAATATAATAACGATATTAACTATATTAACCCTAATATAATTAGGGTTAATATAGTTAATATATATAATATAATAACTATATTAACTATATTAACCCTAATATAATTAGGGTTAATATAGTTAATATAGCTGGCGGCGGTGTAGGGGGATTAGATTAGGGGTTAATACATTTATTATAGGTGGCCGCGGTATAGGGGGATGTAGATTGTAGGCAAAAGAGCAGTTTACTTTGTGACAAAGCCCCGCCAAAAGCCCTTTTAAGGGCTGGCAAAAGAGCTGAATTCTTTGGGGCATGCCCCGCAAAAAGCCCTTTTAAGGGCTGGCAAAAGAGCTGTTACTTTGGGGCAATGCCACGCAAAAAGCCCTTTTCAGGGCTATTTGTAGGGTTAGACTTAGGTTTAGTGGTAGGGATAGTTTAGTATTTTAGGGGTTAAATAATTTAATATAGATGGCGGCGGGGTAGGGGGATTAGATTAGGGGTTAATAATTTTAAAATAGATAGCGGCGGGGTAGGGGCTTACTTTAGGGGGTAGGTAAGGTAGATGACGGCGGTGTTAGGGGCTCACTTTAGGGGGTAGGTAAGGTAGATGGCGGCGGGGTAGGGGCTCACTTTAGGGGGTATTTAAGGTAGATGGCGGCGGTGTTAGGGGCTCACTTTAGGGGGTTATAGATTTAATATAGCTGGCGGCGGTTTAGGGGTTAATAACTTTATTAGGTAGTGGCGGTTTAGGGGTTAATACATTGTTATTGTTAGGATAGTGAGTTGGGATAGCGGATAGAGGGTTAGACGTGTCGGGCTATGTTAGGGAGGCGTGTTAGACAGTGCGGGTGATTTAGACTTTAGTCAGGTTTTGTAGGCGCCGGCAGTTTCTAACGTGCCGCAAGTCACTGGCGACGCCAGAAATTTGTACTTGCGCAGATTTCTGGACATCGCTGGTTTTTCCGATTTAAGGCACGTTAACATCTGATGGCGGGGTATATGGGATAGCTCGAGTTGCGAGCTGAAACTGCGGGCGACGCGGGTTCCCTCGCTTGCGCTGCAAACTACGATCTATATCGGATCGCGCCCCATATTATTGTTAGTGATGTCGCGAATAGCATGTTCGCGTTCGCTGCGGCGGGCGAACATATGCAATGTTCGGTCCGCCCCCTATTTATCATCATTGAGTAAACTTTGACCCTGTACCTCACAGTCAGCAGACACATTCCAGCCAATAAGCAGCAGACCCTCCCTCCCAGACCCTCCCACCTCCTGGACAGCATCCATTTTAGATTAATTCGGAAGCTGCATTCTTAGTGAGAGGAGGGACAGTGTAGCTGCTGCTGATTTAATAGGGAAATCGATAGCTAGGCTAGTGTATTCAGTGTCCACTACAGTCCTGAAGGACTTATCTGATCTCTGCTGTATGGACAACACCCCAAAAAGCCCTTTTTGGGCTAGAACATCAGTCTGCTTTTTTTTTTTCCTGTGTAATCTAATTGCAGTTGCCTGCCTGCCAGCGTGTGTGTCAGGCTCACAGCGTATACTGTGCCCACTTTCCCAGTGCCACCACTCATATCTGTTGTAAGAGTAGTGTACATTTAAAAAAAACAACACTTTTTTGACTGAAATAATAGCAGTCAGTTTCCTTCACACGTGTGGGTTTCAGTGCCTGCCAGGGCACAGTGTCACACCAGTGCAACTCATATCTGGTGTAACAGTAGTGTACATTAACCCCTTAATGACCACAGCACTTTTCCATTTTCTGTCCGTTTGGGACCAGGGCTATTTTTACATTTCTGCGATGTTTGTGTTTAGCTGTAATTTTCCTCTTACTCGTTTTCTGTACCCACATATATTATATACCGTTTTTCTCGCCTTTAAACGGACTTTCTAAAGATACCATTATTTTCATCATATCCTATAATTTACTATAAAAAATTATAAAATATGAGTAAAAAATGGAGAAAAAAAACACACTTTTTCTAACTTTGACCCCCAAAATCTGTTACTCATCTACAACCACCAAAAAACACCCATGCTAAATAGTTTCTAAATTTTGTCCTGAGTTTAGAAATGCCCAATGTTTACAAGTTCTTTGCTTTTTTTGCAAGTTATGGGGCCATAAATACAAGTAGCACTTTGCTATTTCCAAACCATTTTTTTTTTTTTCAAAATTAGCGCTAGTTACATTGAAACACTGATATCTGTCAGGAATACCTGTATAGCCATTGACATGTATATATTTGTTTTTAGAAGACATCCCAAAGTATTGATCTAGACCCATTTTGGTATATTTCATGCCACCATTTCACCCCCAAATGCGATCAAATAAAAAAAATTGTTCACTTTTCACAAATTTTTTCACAAACTTTAGGTTTCTCACTGAAATTATTTACAAATAGCTTGTGCAATTATGGCATAAATCATTGTACATTTTTCTCTGGGATCCCCTTTGTTCAGAAATAGCAGACATATATGGCTTTGACGTTGTTTTTTGATAATTAGAAGGCTGCTAAATGCCGCTGCGCACCACACGTGTATTATGCTCAGCAGTGCAGGGCTTAATTAGGGAGCTTGTAGGGTTAATTTTAGCTTTAGTGTAGTGTAGTAGACAACCCCAAGTATTGATCTAGGCCCATTTTGGTATATTTCATGCTACCATTTCACCGCCAAATGCGATCAAATTAAAAAAAATAGTCAACTTTTTCACAAACTTTAGGTTTCTCACTGAAATTATTTACAAACAGCTTGTGCAATTATGGTACAAATGGTTGTAAATGCTTCTCTGGGATCTCCTTTGTTCAGAAATAGCAGACATATATGGCTTTGGCATTGCTTTTTGGTAGTTAGAAGGCCACTAAATGCAACTGCGCACAACACATGAATTATGCCCAGCAGTGAAGGGGTTAATTAGGTAGCTTGTAGGGAGCCTGCAGGGTTAATTTTAGCTTTAGTGTAGAGATCAGCTTCCCACCTGACACATCAGACCCCCTGATCCCTCCCAAAGAGCTCTCTTCCCTCCCCCACCCCACAATTGTCCCTGCCATCTTAAAATAAAAGGTATCTTATTTTTATATATATATATATATATATATTAGCATATTTACATATGCTGTTGTATAGGATCCCCCCTTAGCCCCCAAACTCCCTGATCCCCCCCCAAAACAGCTTCCTAACCCTCCCCCTATTGCCTTATTGGGGGCCATATTGGGTACTTAGTTTTCCAAGTACTAAATATTTTGCACTCCTTTCTCCCACTTATAAAAACATTTTTTTCTGTAGTGTAGCGGTTCCCACCCGCTCCCTCCCCATGCACATGTCCGCCAGCCTCCTCCCGTGCACGCGCGCGTGTCTGTCACTGTGAAGCGGGCGTAACCCTTACACTACCTTATCGATACAACATCATACCTGATGTTTTAAAGCACGTTATTCCAAACAATTTAGGAATGTTAGGTGATTTATGCCCTTTATGGATTAAAACCAGACTCTGCATCAACTATGTAATTTTCCATGGGAGTTTTGCCATGGATCCCCCTCCGGCATGCCACAGTCCAGGTGTTAGTCCCCTTGAAACAACGTTTCCATCACTATTATGGCCAGAAAGAGTCCCTGTGGGTTTTAAAATTCACCTGCCTATAAAGTCTATGACGGTTCGCGCGGTTGCGAACATTTGCGGAAGTTCGCGTTGGCCGTTCGCGAACCCAAATTTTTATGTTCGTGACATCACTAATTATTGTCAACAATTTTTTGTAAATCATTAAAGTATGAATGATATCAGGGAGGGGCAAAATACTTACCTCCTGTCTTCAATTAAATTCTGATTGTTTTGTCACCAAGGCTATACTAATCTTAATTTTATGACAAGAGAGGAGGCTGTTAACAGCCACATATAGATAGGATTGATATAAAATATATGTAAAACTGAGTCAGAAGACCAATTAGCAATGGCAAGAAGATTGTGTAAGGATACAAATAGAATGAGATCCAAACAAAACTGGAATTCCCACAACAGACATAATCCATCTGACCCATTAGACTAAGGTAGAAGAAAAGACCTGACAAAAAGGATGTATTACACAGATAATAAAGGTTCCAGAATGATTTATATGAATAGAAAAAAAAGAGCCAATCCAACACCTGGCTGGGCATGGCTCTACGCAGTTTGTTGATTTACTGAAGTAACATAAAAGTAGTCTGCAATCAAATCAAAACAGTAATGCATCTGTAAACTATTGACTGGAGTCTACCAACTGAGAATGGTCTCCGAATCTGTAATGTAATCCAAAGCGCAGCACTGAGGTCAGAGGAACTCTCAGAGAATATGAGGAATTTTCAACAGACACATTGCTTAAGGAGCTGCATGACTTGGATCTAGAGAATCACTTGAAAAAAAAGAAAAAGAAAAATAATGGGCTTCTGAAGCATATATTGGATTTAATTATGATTCTGAATAACAAGAATTTGTAAGAGGCAGCTGCATTAAAACAGAATTGAGGCTGCTATACTTCTCCATGTGAATATATCAGTCCAGAGAAAGAAGGATGATGTCTAAATAAATGACTAAATTAGTTGCCCGGAGAATAAAGAACAGCTGGTCCCCTGAGCTTGGTGAAACACACGGATCAAAGGGAAGGCATGTGTATATCCAAACCTTAGTCATCTATAGGAACAATAGAATTGTCTATAGAAAGAAGCAACATGAACCCTTAGATAACATCTTTTAGGCCCTGTTGGATAAACCAGTGTTCTAACAATAAGGTAACCCTAAAGCAAATGAGTTGCCTTGCATGAGAAGTGAGTATTAATCAGATAATAATTTAGGTTTCTCAAATTGATTAACAGGCTGTAGGCACTGCCCTTTTTCACTTTGATAAAAATGTGTGGAGTCTTGTATGGATTAAGGGATTTCTCAAGAGCTTTACTTAAAGGGACATTCTACTCCAGAATTGTTATTGTTTGAAAAAAAGATAATCATTTATTACTCATTCCTCAGTTTTGCATAACTAAAATGATTATATTAATACACTTTTTACCACTGTCATTACCTTGTTTCTAAGCCTCTGCAGACTGCCACCTTATTTCAGTTCTTTTGACAGACTTGCATTTTAGCCAATCAGTGACCTCATAAATAACTCCATGGTAGTGAGCACAATGTTATCTATATGGCACACATGAACTGATGCCTGTTAACTGTGAAAGATTGTTAAATACATTCAGATAAGAGGCGTCCTTAAAGGATTATGAGACTACCTAGGTTTAGCTTTCAACTAAGAATACCAAGAGAAGAAAGCAAACTTGATGAGAAAGGTAACTTGGAAAGTTGTTTAAAATGATGTGCCCTATCTGAATCGTAAAAGTTTAATTTAGACTAAACTGTCCCTTTAAGTGTTTTAAATTTGGGAAAAAGGAAAATATTTTAGTGTCAAATTTGAATGTGGACAAGAACATTAAATCAAGAGCATATTGCTGGCCAATTGAATAAAATATTGAAATTATTTACAAATATGGGGGGGTCTGTGGGTGATTTATTGTTATCTGAGTAAAAAGAAGAGATGGGGAATACATTTCATTTATGCCCAGGGGAGTATTAAGAAGGGTGATCAGACAAATAACCTCCATGATAATATTCCTGGGACGGTTCAGCAACCTGAGAGTCTGTATTCTGTAGGTAAGGAGCGAGAATAATCTGACCCCTAGATAAATCAGGGGAGAATTTTATATACTCTCTATTTATAACTTCCTGGAGAAGTGGTGATGTTTAGTTTAAGGGGTCATCTTCTTCAGTTGCTATTTAAGGGCAAGGTGTTTTTAGCGTTCGGGAACCTCATATCAAAGACCCTAACTAGTCTTAGTTTTACCCTTGTTAATAGTTAATAGGCGAATACTTATGTATCAGTTGCAATCTGTAGACGATATAGGCAAAAGGGAGGACATAACAATAATGATAATTATGATAATAAATACTTATAGTGTGTGCAGACCAGCAAGTCATAGGAAAGAAGGAAAATGACAAAAAATAAAGCAATAAAATAATCATAAGAAATAAATATAAATGATGACTACACAGAACCATCTGGCAAATAAAGGGCTAACAAAAAAAGTAAACATTATAAGAAAAGCAGCAATAAAGTTACTGTTATTGCTGTAACTTAAGGAGACCTGCAGAGTTTGCAAGAACAAAAACAATAGCAGGGCAGCAGCAGGAGATTGAATTATCTGTCAAATTGAAAGTGTGTTTCTCAAAATGACTGCTGGGAAGAAGTAAATTTAAGTTATAGGGACAATAAACACGTCCTGTTTTAAAAATGATGCTTTGTCCCACTCTCCCTAGAGAGGCCAAAAAGGGAAAACTTGTTACTTAGGTTTTTCAATTGCTGTAAATTGCTTGAAACACCTATTTGAATTAAAGAATTTTCAGGTTATTGAATTTGCTTTTAAAGGCAATGCCATAAACAAAGATGTCCATCAGAAACTGCACTTGTGTAGTGACCTTGCCAAGATGTAGGAGGCAACCAGCAGTGACAGAAGAGAGAGAAGCAAGAGAAGTCAGGGCTGGATTCATAAAAAGACAGAGTAGGTCTCTTCTTATTATAAATACTGGTCAGCCGGCAACCTTAACTAACATGGCCGCCGGCAGTGAAATAACAGAACTGTGCATGCGTGGTGGTCATCTTTTATAAGGTCGCTGCGAGTATTATGCATGTATGGCATCTGCCTTCATCCGTGCATGTGCAATGCTTGCGGCGGCCTTAAAGGGACATTACAGCCAAAATTGGAATCCACATGGATGCGTTTCAGTTTTTAATAGAAGCATTTTTGTAATATACGTGTATAAACAAAAATGCTTCTAATAAAAGCTATAACTGTTTTACAAGTGTATTAAAATATGCATTATTCAACAGCATTTTAAACACAGCACTTGCTCAGAGAGTCTAAGGTGCTTTTACCATCTGGCAACAACGCAATTTGTTAATTGCTGACATGATACAAGCCCCGCTGGGGCTCTGAGCAGCTGCAGTATTTAAAATGCTGGTGCACTGAGAATATCTAGCTATGCTTCACATGCACTTGCAGATTAAAATGTTAACACTAACACAGTTATTAGAAGCATTTTTGCCAATACATGTATACTGCAAATATGTTTCTAATCAAAGATGTAATTCATCTACGTGCATTTACATTGTGACTGGAATATCCCTTTTTCAAACACCTGTGCTGTGCTGTTATTTCCCTGCTGGCAGCCATCTTAGTTAAAGTCACCGGCACAGTGATTAACAGTGAGTGGGGAGCGTGGGGGGATCTTCAGATTTTGATGCCTACATTCACCTGGGTGGTTAATCCGGCCCTGAGAAAAGTATGAAACAGCCTAAATGCTGCAGCAAGGCGGTGAAAAGGGGGAAATCTAAATAAAGTTTAGAAACAAGCGGAATGTGGGAAAAAACAGAACACTCAGTGAATGGGTGTCTGCAACAGCTGAAGATAAATAGATGGTATAGGATAAGATTAATATCAAATGCTTGTAAATAAAAAGTAATATTGTAGGTAATTTATATCACATCTGTTGGAGCCCTAGAAACCAACCACTAAGGGGGAGGGATGAAATGTGATTCATAGTACCACCATCAAAGTTTAATGTGCACAGAAGACGCAGGCGTAAGGTGCCAGAGTTCTACACTACAGCTAACAAGAATCCTGTGGAACAGTTCTTGTACAAGAAGTGAGATAAGTGTTCATCTCTTGTATGATCCATAGTGCTGATTCAACACTATTTTGTAACACCTCGGACCTGGCAACTAGAAGCAGCACTTGACACACAGTATGGAGAAGAATGGACAAGCTGATTGACATTATGATGCTCCTGTCAGTGCAGTATCAGTGACTTGATGTTTCCTGCCCTTAGTCCATGGGATTCCCTGTATACTTACTTCTTTTTATATGATCTCCCATACAGCAGACAGATCTGGGATAATTAGTACTCATTTTCATGAGCTGCTAAATGATCTAACACCTTCAGATGGTTTGACCACATTTCAAATTACTGTCGAGTCTCGTTTTTTTGGTTTATATAGTGCTATAATTTCCCTGCTGGCAGCCATCTTAGTTAAAGTCACCGGCACAGTGATTAACAGTGAGTGGGGAGCGTGGGGGGATCTTCAGATTTTGATGCCTACATTCACCTGGGTGGTTAATCCGGCCCTGAGAAAAGTATGAAACAGCCTAAATGCTGCAGCAAGGCGGTGAAAAGGGGGAAATCTAAATAAAGTTTAGAAACAAGCGGAATGTGGGAAAAAACAGAACACTCAGTGAATGGGTGTCTGCAACAGCTGAAGATAAATAGATGGTATAGGATAAGATTAATATCAAATGCTTGTAAATGTAAAAGTAATATTGTAGGTAATTTATATCACATCTGTTGGAGCCCTAGAAACCAACCACTAAGGGGGAGGGATGAAATGTGATTCATAGTACCACCATCAAAGTTTAATGTGCACAGAAGACGCAGGCGTAAGGTGCCAGAGTTCTACACTACAGCTAACAAGAATCCTGTGGAACAGTTCTTGTACAAGAAGTGAGATAAGTGTTCATCTCTTGTATGATCCATAGTGCTGATTCAACACTATTTTGTAACACCTCGGACCTGGCAACTAGAAGCAGCACTTGACACACAGTATGGAGAAGAATGGACAAGCTGATTGACATTATGATGCTCCTGTCAGTGCAGTATCAGTGACTTGATGTTTCCTGCCCTTAGTCCATGGGATTCCCTGTATACTTACTTCTTTTTATATGATCTCCCATACAGCAGACAGATCTGGGATAATTAGTACTCATTTTCATGAGCTGCTAAATGATCTAACACCTTCAGATGGTTTGACCACATTTCAAATTACTGTCGAGTCTCGTTTTTTTGGTTTATATAGTGCTATAATTTCCCTGCTGGCAGCCATCTTAGTTAAAGTCACCGGCACAGTGATTAACAGTGAGTGGGGAGCGTGGGGGGATCTTCAGATTTTGATGCCTACATTCACCTGGGTGGTTAATCCGGCCCTGAGAAAAGTATGAAACAGCCTAAATGCTGCAGCAAGGCGGTGAAAAGGGGGAAATCTAAATAAAGTTTAGAAACAAGCGGAATGTGGGAAAAAACAGAACACTCAGTGAATGGGTGTCTGCAACAGCTGAAGATAAATAGATGGTATAGGATAAGATTAATATCAAATGCTTGTAAATGTAAAAGTAATATTGTAGGTAATTTATATCACATCTGTTGGAGCCCTAGAAACCAACCACTAAGGGGGAGGGATGAAATGTGATTCATAGTACCACCATCAAAGTTTAATGTGCACAGAAGACGCAGGCGTAAGGTGCCAGAGTTCTACACTACAGCTAACAAGAATCCTGTGGAACAGTTCTTGTACAAGAAGTGAGATAAGTGTTCATCTCTTGTATGATCCATAGTGCTGATTCAACACTATTTTGTAACACCTCGGACCTGGCAACTAGAAGCAGCACTTGACACACAGTATGGAGAAGAATGGACAAGCTGATTGACATTATGATGCTCCTGTCAGTGCAGTATCAGTGACTTGATGTTTCCTGCCCTTAGTCCATGGGATTCCCTGTATACTTACTTCTTTTTATATGATCTCCCATACAGCAGACAGATCTGGGATAATTAGTACTCATTTTCATGAGCTGCTAAATGATCTAACACCTTCAGATGGTTTGACCACATTTCAAATTACTGTCGAGTCTCGTTTTTTTGGTTTATATAGTGCTATACTCAAAATTTTGACAATGGGAATAAATGTATTATTGCCCCAGTATGGTATGATCGTGACCTAAAAACGATGTCCTATTCCTCGTGTTATTTTTTTGTATTATTCACATGACTAACTTTATAGATTGGTTTAACTATCACCTAATGTAATTATTGTTAATTTTTGTATATAATGTACTTATTTTTGTAACATGTTTCCATGGAAACCATGGCATTTCACTGTGTTTGGGGAGGGGCTAAGGGTGTTAATGCACACTGTTTGTAACCATCTGGTTGGTCTGGGGAAGGAGAGATTTGTTATATTAAGAATGATTAAGTGTTTATTATGTAAGATGTGAGGTGGTTATGGTGTGTGAAACTCAGAATGCGATACACAAAACCAAGTCTTTTTGACAGCATTACTGATTCATAAGCAAAGGAACATTTGGTAGTCCAGACTGAAGATCACAGAAACAGTAAGTTTGAACACAGGCAAATCACTTAAAGTGAAGGTAAACTTACCATGTTTACGATCCACAGTAATATTGTTCTCCAAAAATCAATATACGTTTCATTCATCATTTTTTATAAGTTTCAGTCTAAACAAAGTTATAGCCGTAATCCATATAAACAATATTCATCGCTAAATCAGCCCGTAATTTTTTTTTATTTTTCTCCCTAGGTCACGTTGCTCAAATAACCTATTGAAATCCTGGCCGATAGGCGGCCGTGGAACTACGTCACCCGCCCACATCTTAGCCTGCGCATGCTCAACCATTATCAATTATGTAAATGGTGTCTGGATCGCGCTCCCATTTAGCGCATGCGCATTGGATAGCTTACCCAAGAAACAGCATCTGCTGTCACGGACGGCTCAAACTAATAAAAATCGGCTCTCGTTCACAAAAAACATAATACTCAATGAACAAATTATTGTTATTCATTGAGTACTATGTTTCTAGCCATTGGAGACACTGGTATTGCCGTGATGCGCATGCGCGGTAGACTGAGAAACTGCCGATTCGCGCATGCGCATTAGAAAGTATCTTCGTGACCGCACATTAGAGATACGTATAGAGCGGGTGGGACCGCTCTATACGTCACACAACAGTAAAATGGGAAGTAAAGGATGGGAGGAGTTTGCCCTGTAACGGTAGGAACAAACATAATGAATAAAACTATATTTTTTTCCAAAAATTACAAAAAAAATTTGCGATCATAGTTAACTGATTATTTTGTAAGCATTTATGAATTCTAGGGGTATTAACATTACCTTCACTTTAAGTCCAAAACAAGGAAGTAGCTTGCAGTAACTAAGTCCAGTAGACACTGGTGCTTGAATTGAACATTAAAGGGTGTGGTTGATACAGGATACCTGATAGGGGCAGCTGGTTTGAAGAAGGTTGTCATTGGTAAGGTAGACACAGGTTTCTCAACAGGCACATGATACCCAGTGGGTACTGTTGGCGAGACTGTCACGGGATACCAGATTCGTAGAGCTTCAGGAACAAGAAAAGCATACACAGGTGTCAGGTTAATTTGCTTAACTTTCAGGAACCAGGTGAGTATACGCAGGTGCAAGGTAATTAAGCTTGGTTTCTGGAACAAGGTGAGCATAAGCATGTACAAGGTAAGTATGGTTGGTCTCAGGAACAAGGTAAGCATACGCAGGTACAAGGTAAGTATGCTTGGTCTCAGGAGCAAGGTGAGCATACCCAGGTATTAGGTATGTATGCTTGGTCTCAGGAGCAAGGAGAGCATGCACAGGTGGAAGGTAAGTATGCTTGGTCTCAGGAGCAAGGTGAGTATACACATGTATCAGGTAAGTATGCTTAGACTCTAGAGCCAGGAACAAGGAAGGTAAGGCAAAAACTAGTGAGCTATTACAGGAACTCCCACACCTGAGTCCTACAGGTGGGAGATCCTATTAATAGGATGTGGCCCCCTTTAAATCTAGGCATCACGTGGCCGAATGTGCCAAGAGAGCTGCAGTGACAGCAGAAGAAAGACTAAAGTCTCAGGGTCTCTCCACATGGGATGACGAGTTGGAAGGCGTCAGTCTCGGCCACTAAATCCTAATCAGAGGGACCCGGTGATGTATCTTACATAAAAACTAGTGGTATCAATAATCATTGCAATAAAACATAAAAGAATGTGCTCCAATGGCTCATGAATTGTGGTGAGTCAGCTGGGAAGCTCCAAATGCTCTCAGATAATTCCATTTGCACTTTTAGATAAGTGCTCTCTCTTTGTGAGTATCCTTTCATTGGGATGACTGTTGTGAGAGGGGCCACATAATATAAATGATACTGTGCCATTGGAGCGCTTTCTTTTATGTTTTATTGCAGTGCTGTGGAGGTTTTATCGTTGTTGAAGAATAGCTGACCTAGGTACATTACTGCAAGACTGACTGTAATTTTTTACTGCGCCAGTTGCGTCTGAGTATATTCTTTGAACTACTTTTTAAAGTGGGACTCAGATTATTATTGTTTATAATTATCAATAATCATATTATGGGATCCTAAATGTTTGGTGTAAGGAACCTAACATCCCAGATGTTTTGGAACTACTTTTTCCATGATGCTCAGACACTCTTTAGGCTGGCTGATTATCATCGCAAATGTAGTTCTAAAACATCTGGGGTGCCAAGGTTGCTGACACCCGCTCCCTTTATTCATTTTGGTTTAACAGCCCCCATCATAAAAAAATAGAACAAAAAAAAATAATATAACTTGGTTGCTACATTAAGTGTTCGATCAAGTACGGTGGGCCAGTTATTTTGTTAGATCTAACTTCTCAAAGCAATAATTTCAGACAAAATTAATTTAGTTTAATAGCTCTTCATTTACCAGACAAAAGATACTTCACTGGCGTTAGTTAGTTTTTCATGCTGTATTTTCAGACATTGGTGTGCAGAATGTGCTGGGAATATTTTAAAACAATGCTGCATTTACAAATAACCATTTTGCCATTAAATGCTTCAGTTCACCTTTAACAAAGCAATGTATCTATGAATTTCCAAATGAAGTAACAGTATCTGATATGCTATATGTGCCAGGAACACTCATAATGCATTTTCAACAATGCCCCTTACTGTATAGTAAAAAAAACTATATTTGGAGGAATATAATGATATGACCTTCGATTAAGTTTTCATTTTCTCTTTATGCTGTGGCCAATTTAGGACATATTAATGGTCTGCTATGTTGATTAATTAATTATTGTGTAGAATGTTGCATAGTTTAAGTTCTGAACGCTGCAAATTGCTTTACAGCCATAATAATCAGGGTTGAATTAGAAATCAAGAAAAAAAATAATAATAAGGCATTTATATAGATGTTTTTTTTAATTTATAAAGCATTTTATTGAGAATTCAGTTTTGCGTTTAATGTCCATTAAATATAAAACATCTTTCTTTTCCATATAAAACATACAGTATCTAATATTAAAGGCATGACAAATTTTCTTTCTCTTTGTTTGCACAAAGACATCTGGGGATTTATATGGATAATTGATAGCCACAAGCTGTGTCCAATTAGGTTATATGTACTGAATAATGATATGCTACCAGAATCTCTGACTGACATGACTTACTCAGCAGTCACAAGATCAATGAAAAGTAAAGAAGATTTACTTTAATAAATATTGCTTTATTTTAGCCATGTTCTAACAGAAAGGGGACTGTATACTTTTTAAATAAAATTTTACTGTTTTCTACAAATGGGTAACTTCTGGGTAAATCATATTTTATAATACTTTTCTTAGGTTATATTATTATCCGTATGATCATTTTGTATTATTATATTTATTGGTAATGTGCCAATAGATGTGTTATACAGAAAGTAGAATAAAGATCAAACGGGGAAGGCTGATTGGGTCAAAAACGGTTACTGAGCTCTGCTCCCTAGATGTTTTGACAATCTAAGTTATAATAACATATTAATGTAAAGGGATTTCACCTTTACATAAAATATACAGTAATAAAGTCCTTCAAAAATGTTCCTGTTATATGTTAAGAGACTTAAAAAAACTTAATCATCACATTTTAGTTTTGAATAGAAATATTTTTTTCACTACACAAATATTAGCAAAAATGTTGTTTTGTAAATGTTTTAACTCTTTTAGTAAAGTTTTTTTTTATTGTGAACAGAAATATGTACATATGCCTTGTGTACCCTCTTTCAAACCATGCACCTGCTTAGTAACCATACTTACGGCTAGATTTAGAGTTGGGCGGTAGCCGTCAAAACCAGCGTTAGAGGCTCCTAACGCTGGTTTTTACCGCCCTCTGGTATTTGGAGTCAGTCAGGAAAGGGTCTAACGCTCACTTTGCAGCCGCGACTTTTCCATACCGCAGATCCCCCTACGCCATTTGCGTATCCTATCTTTTCAATGGGATCTATTTAGAGTCGTGGCTGAAGTGAGCGTTAGAAATCTAACGACAAAACTCCAGCCGCAGAAAAAAAACAGTAGTTAAGAGCTTTCTGGGCTAACACCGGTTCATAAAGCACTTAAAGGGACACTGAACCCAAATTTTTTCTTTTGTGATTCAGATAGAGCATGAAATTTTAAGCAACTTTCTAATTTACTCCTATTATCAATTTTTCTTCGTTCTCTTGCTATCTTTATTTGAAAAAGAAGGCATCTAAGCTTTTTGTTTGGTTTATCACTCTGGATAGCAATTTTTTTATTGGTGGATGAATTTTTCCACCAATCAGCAAGAACAACCCCGGTTGTTCACCAAAAATGGGCCGGCATCTAAACTTAAATTCTTGCATTTCAAATAAAGATACCAAGAGAATGAAGAAAATTTGATAATAGGAGTAAATTAGAAAGTTGCTTAAAATGTCATGCTCTATCTGAATCACAAAAGAAAAAAATTGGGTTCAGTGTCCCTTTAACTACTGTGCTCTAAAGTACACTAACACCCATAAACTACCTATGTACCCCTAAACCGAGGCCCCCCCTCACCGCCGCCACTCTATTAAATTTTTTTAACCCCTAATCTGCCGCTCCGTACACCGCCGCCAGCTACATTATCCCTATGTACCCCTAATCTGCTGCCCCTAACATCGCCGACACCTACATAATATTTATTAACCTCTAATCTGCCCCCCCAACATCGCATCTACCTTACCTACACTTATTAACCCCTAATCTGCCGACCGAACCGCACCGCTACTATAATAAATGTATTAACCCCTAATCCGCCTCACTCCCGCCTCAATAACCCTATAATAAATAGTATTAACCCCTAATCTGCCCTCCCTAACATCGCCGACACCTAACTTCAAACATTAACCACTAATCTGCCGACCGGAGCTCACCACTATTCTAATATATTTTTTAACCCCTAAAGCTAAGTCTAACCCTAACACTAACACCCCCCTAAGTTAAATATAATTTTTATCTAACAAAATAAGTTAACTATTATTAAATAAATTAATCCTATTTAAAACTAAATATTTACCTGTAAAATAAACCCTAATATAGCTACAATATAAATAATAATTATATTGTAGCTATTTTAGGATTTATTTTTATTTTACAGGCATCTTTCAATTTATTTTAACTAGGTACAATAGCTATTAAATAGTTCATAACTATTTAATAGTTACCTAGTTAAAATAATTACAAAATTACCTGTAAAATAAATCCTAACCTAAGTTACAATTAAACCTAACACTACACTAGCAATAAATAAATTAAATAAAATACCTACAATTATCTACAATTAAACCTAACACTACACTATAAATAAATTAATTAAATAAAATACCTACAATTATCTACAATTAAACCTAACACTACACTATCAATAAATTAATTAAATACAATACCTACAAATAAATACAATTAAATAAACTAACTAAAGTACAAAAAATAAAAAAGAACTAAGTTACAAAAATAAAAAAATATTTACAAACATTAGAAAAATATTACAACAATTTTAAGCTAATTACACCTACTCTAAGCCCCCTAATAAAATAACAAAGACCCCCAAAATAAAAAAATGCCCTATCCTATTCTAAATTAAAAAAGTTCAAAGCTCTTTTACCTTACCAGCCCTGAAAAGGGCCCTTTGCGGAGCATGCCCCAAATAATTCAGCTCTTTTGCCTGTAAAAAAAAACATACAATACCCCCCCAACATTACAACCCACCACCCACATACCCCTAATCTAACCCAAACCCTACTTAAATAAACCTAACACTAAGCCCCTGAAGATCTCCCTACCTTGTCTTCACCTCACCGGGTTCAGCGATCGGTCCAGAAGAGGGTCCGAAGTCTTGATCCAAGCGGCGGCTGAAGAACTCCATCATCGGGCTGAAGTCGGAAGTCCATCATCGGGATGAAGTCTTCTATCAAGCCGCATCTTCAATCTTCTTTCTTCCGGAGCTGAGCCATCTTCTTCCCAGCCGACGCGGATCCAACCTCTTCAAGAGACGCCTACTCGCCGAATGACGGTTCCTTTAAATGATGTCATCCAAGATGGCGTCCCTCGAATTCCGATTGGCTGATAGGATTCTATCAGCCAATAGGAATTAAGGTAGGAATATTCTGATTGGCTGATGGAATCAGCCAATCAGATTCAAGTTCAATCCGATTGGCTGATCCGATCAGCCAATAGAATGCGAGCTCAATCTGATTGGCTGATTCCATCAGCCAATCAGAATTTTCCTACCTTAATTCCGATTGGCTGATAGAATCCTATCAGCCAATCGGAATTCGATGGACGCCATCTTGGATGATGTCATTTAAAGGAACCGTCATTCGGCGAGTAGGCGTCTGTAGAAGAGGATGTTCCGCGTCGGCTGGAAGATGATGGCTCCGGAAGAAAGAAGATTGAAGATGCTGCTTCATAGAAGACTTCATCCCGATTATGGACTTCTTCAGCGCCCGCTTGGATCAAGACTTCAGCCCGATGATGGATTTCTTCAGCCGCCGCTTGGATCCAGACTTCAGCCCGAGGATGGTCGTCACTCTTCAGCCCCCCGCTTGGGCTTGGATCAAGACATTGGAGGCTCTTCTGGACAGATCGGGACCCGGTGTGGTGAAGACAAGGTAGGGAGATCTTCAGGGGCTTAGTGTTAGGTTTATTTAAGGGGGGTTTGGGTTAGATTAGGGGTATGTGGGTGGTGGGTTGTAATGTTGGGGGGGGGGTATTGTATGTTTTTTTTTTACAGGCAAAAGAGCTGAATTCTTTGGGGCATGCCCCGCAAAGGGCCCTTTTCAGGGCTGGTAAGGTAAAAGAGCTTTTCTATTTTAATTTTACAAAATGCAAGAATGGAATATAATATACAATACAAAGTGAGAAATTAACACTTGAAAATAAACCAAGAACTGATACTCTCCTTTTAGGTGAGACCGCAGCCTTCTTACAGTCTCTCCTCTATGACTGTCTAGATCAAATGGCAATGGAAAAATAGATGGCGCTGGTCTGTGGAGTAATATTTCTCTAAATGATGAAGAGAAAAAGGGCTTGAAATGCAGAAGGATATCAAAAAATATAAGTGCAGTATACTCACTCCATATATTGTAGGAGTTCGGCTGTAGTAAGATGTATTTCTAGGCAAAGGAAATTTTCAGAACAAGTGTCCAAGATGGATCCTGAGTAGATGAGTGGATCTATAATCCATATAAAGGAGAATTCGGCTTGCCACAGCAGAGAAAATACCAAACGTCTTCCAGATGTATTAAAAGGTATATTTATTTAGCTCAACGCGTTTCAACTTGCAAACAAGTCTTTCTCAAGAGCAGAGTAAAATTTGATAAAAGCTAATAATGGTAGTAATTTTAGAATAGGGTAGGGCATTTTTTTATTTTGGGGGTCTTTGTTATTTTATTAGGGGGCTTAGAGTAGGTGTAATTAGTTTAAAATTGTTGTAATATTTTTCTAATGTTTGTAAATATTTTTTTATTTTTTGTAACTTAGTTCTTTTTTATTTTTTGTACTTTAATTAGTTTATTTAATTGTATTTATTTGTAGGTATTGTATTTAATTAATTTATTGATAGTGTAGTGTTAGGTTTAATTATAGATAATTGTAGGTATTTTATTTAATTAATTTATTTATAGTGTAGTGTTAGGTTTGATTGTAACTTAGGTTAGGATTTATTTTACAGGTAATTTTGTAATTATTTTAACTAGGTAACTATTAAATAGTTATGAACTATTTAATAGCTATTGTACCTGGTTAAAATAAATACAAAAATGCCTGTAAAATAAATATTAATCCTAAAATAGCTACAATATAATTATAATTTATATTGTAGCTATATTAGGGTTTATTTTACAGGTAAGTATTTAGATTTAAATAGGAATAATTTATTTAATAAGAGTTAATTTATTTCGTTAGAATAAAATTATATTTAACTTAGGGGGGTGTTAGGTTAGGGTTAGAATTAGCTTTAGGGGTTAAAAAATTTATTAGAGTAGCGGTGAGCTCCGATCGGCAGATTAGGGGTTAATACTTGAAGTTAGGTGTCGGCGATGTTAGGGAGGGCAGATTAGGGGTTAATACTGTTTATTATAGGGTTATTTAGGCGGGAGTGAGGCGGATTAGGGGTTAATAACTTTATTATAGTAGCGGTGCGGTCCGCTCGGCAGATTAGGGGTTAATAAGTGTAGGCAGGTGGAGGCGACGTTGAGGGGAGCAGATTAGGGGTTAATAAATATAATATAGGGGTCGGCGGTGTTAGGGGCAGCAGATTAGGGGTACATAGCTATAATGTAGCTTGCCGTGGTGTACGGAGCGGCAGATTAGGGGTTAATAATAATATGCAGGGGTCAGCGATAGCGGGGGCGGCAGATTAGGGGTTAATAAGTGTAAGGTTAGGGGTGTTTAGACTCGGGGTTCATGTTAGGGTGTTAGGTGCAGACTTAGGAAGTGTTTCCGCATAGCAAACAATGGGGCTGCGTTAGGAGCTGAACGCTACTTTTTTGCAGGTGTTAGGTTTTTTTTCAGCTCAAACAGCCCCATTGTTTTCTATGGGGGAATCGTGCACGAGCACGTTTTTGAAGCTGGCCGCGTCCGTAAGCACCGCTGGTATCGAGAGTTGCAGTGGCGTTAAATTATGCTCTACGCTCTTTTTTTAAGGCCTAACGCAGCCATTCTGTGTACTCTAAATACCAGCGGTATTTAAAAGGTGCAGGGGAAAAAAGCATGTGTAGCTAACGCACCCCTTTGGCCGCAGAACTCGAAATCTAGCCGATTGTGTTAGAGATGAACCAGTTTAACTGCAAGTGCAAGAGGGCATATGCACATATGCTCTGTATACAGTGCAAGTTCTTAGTGAAAGAGTGATAGCTATAACTAGAAGCATTTCCATTAATACATGTGTATTGCAAAAGTGCTTAATAATACGTTGCATAATAAAAAAAGTTGTTACATAGTAACAATTAAAGGGACACTGAACCCAAATGTTTTCTTTCGTGATTCAGATAGAGCATTCAATTTTATTCAACTTTCTAATTTACTCCTATTATCAATTTTCGTTCGCTTGCTATTTTTATTTGAAAAAGAAGGCATCTATGCTTGTTTTTTGGTTCAGACTCTGGACAGCACTTTTTTATTGGTGGATGAATTTATTCACCAATCAGCAAAAACAACCAAGGTTGTTCACCAAAAATGGGCTGGCATCTAAACTTACATTCTTGCATTTCAAATAAAGATACCAAGAGAATGAAGAAAATTGAAAAAATTGGAGTTAATTAGAAAGTTGCTTAAAATTCTGAATCACGAAAGAAAAAATTTGGGTTCAGTGTCCCTTTAAATTGAAACAGCACCAAATTGTTTTGTAATTTAGGCACGGACAGGGATTGCCAATCCTGATACATAAAAATATATAAACCAGTGCAGCCATCAGTTTCACATAAACTAGACCTCAATGGTTTTGTAATTTAGGCACGGACAGGGATTGCCTATCCTGATACATAAAAATATTTAAACCAGTGCAGCCATCAGTTTCACATAAAATAGACCTTAAAGGGACAGTCTAGTCAAAATTAAACTTTCATGATTCAGATAGGGCATGTCATTTTAAAAAAATTACTTTTATAATCAAATTTGTTTTGCACTCTTGGTATTCATTTTTTGAAACCTAAACCTAGGTAGGCTCAAACTGATTTCTAAACCATTGAAAACTGCCTATTATCTCAGTGCAGTTTGACAGTTTTTCACAGTTAGACAGAGCTAGTTCATGTGTGTCATATAGATAACACTGTGCTCACTCTCATTGAATTATTTGTGAGTCAGCACTGATTGGCTAAAATGCATGTCTGTCAAAAGCTCTGAAATAAGGGGAGACTGCAGAGGCTTAGATACAAGGTAATCACAGAAGCAAAAAGTGTATTAATATAACAGTGTTGGTTATGCAAACTGGGGAATGGGTAATAAAGGGATTATCTTTTCTTTTAAACAATAACAATTTTCAAGTAGACTGTCTCTTTAATTCACCTATTAGGGTCTCCAGTAGAGTAACAACTAGACATGTGCATTCATTTTGTAAGGAATGCACATTCATTAATGACACACGGATATTTGTCTTGTTTTCACCAAATGAATATCCGAACAAATGCAGCATGAAATGTAAAGAAAATGAACGAATAATGATGAAATCTCGTCAGTATTCATTTGTTTTCTTTAATAGTTAAAGGGACAGTCAAGTCCCAAAAAACTTTCATGATTTAAACAGGGCATGTAATTTTAAACAACTTCCTAATTTACTTTAATCACCAATTTTGCTTTGTTGTCTTGGTATTCTTAGTTGAAAGCTAAAACTAGGAGGTTTATATGCTAATTTCTTAAACCTTGAAGATTGCCTCTAATCTGAATGCATTTTGATCATTAGAGGGCATTAGTTTATGTGTTTCATATAGATAACATTGAGCTCATGCACGTGAAGTGACCTAGGAGTGAGCACTGATTGGCTAAAATACAAGTCTGTCAAAAGAACTGAAATAAGGGGGGCAGTTTGCAGAGGCTAAGATACAGAGGTAAAACGTTTATTATTATAACTGTGTTGGTTATGCAAAACTGGGGAATGGGTAATAAAGGGATTATCTAACTTTTTAAACAACAAAAATTCTGGTGTTGACTGTCCCTTTAAAATACCTTTAGCACACTGGAGAGCCGTGCTAATTCTGTATTCTTCTGTCCTTTAATGCAGGCCCTGTGAGTCGCCACACTAAGCCTCCTATTAGCGCACCCCACAGGGCTCTGAAGTAGATTCAGGAAACAGTAGCAATAACCAGCCCCTTGTAATAATAATTTAGTGATTTTGCATTGCCTATTTATTGTGTATTTGTCAATTATTCAATTCTATTGTATTTAGTGGTCTTTTAAGATTTGTCATCTACACTTTTAGGCCCAAAACAATTATTTGGTTATGAAGTCCTTGGACTAATGTTGTCTAAAGACAAACCAGTGAAAAAGTTCAGCAATGCATGATATTAACAAGGTTTTGAAGCAGATGGATATTGAGGAAGTTATTTGGAGAAAGAAGCCTAGTTAAAGGGATATGAAACCCAAATTTTTCCTTTCATGATTCAAAGAGACCATGCAATTTTAAATAACATTCAGCCAGATTACAGGTTTTGTGTTATGAGTGAAAAAGCATTGTTATGGCCCATAACAATGCTTTTTCCCTACTGCTGCTATTACGAGTCTTGTCAGAATAGCTGTACTGTACACTTTTTTGGCCGTCACGCAACCTCAGTACCACACTTTTAAAAAAGTTCTTTTTCAATGGGACTTCCATAGCGCCGGTATTACGAGTTTTGCGGGGAGGCCAAAAAGTGAGCTATACAGCCCATACCGACAAGATCCGTAACGCCATCTAAAGTCAGTAGTTATGAGTTTTACGTTACAAAGCTGTAGCATAAAACTCATAACTAAAGTGCTAAAAAGTACACTAACACCCCTCCCGCATCGCAAACACTAAATTATTAACCCCTAATCGCCGTCAATTATAAAATGTATTAATCCCTATTCCGCCGCTCCCCGACATCGTCGCCACTATAATAAAATTAATAACCCCTAAACCGCCACACTCCTGCATCAAAAACATTATTTAAATATAATTAACCCCTAATCTGCCGTCCACCCACTCTGCCGCTAAAATAAACCTATTAACCCCTAAACCTAACCCTAACCCTAACATCCCCTAACTTTAATATAATTAAAATAATTCTAAATAAAACTTACTATTAATAACTAAATAATTCCTATTTAAAACTAAATACTTACCTGTAAAATAAACCCTAAGATGGCTACAATATAATTAATAGTTACATTGTAGCTATCTTAGGTTTTATTTTTATTTCACAGGTAAGTTTGTATTTATTTTAACTAGGTAGACTAATTAGTAAATAGTTATTAACTATTTACTAGCTACCTAGTTAAAATAAATGCAAAATTACCTGTAAAATAAAACCTAACCTGCCTTACACTAAAAACTAACATTACAATAAAATTAAATAAATTAAATTAACAAATTACATTTATCTAAATTACAAAAAAAAATAAACACTAAATTACACAAAATAAAAAAATAAAAACGAATTACTCCTAATCTAATAGCGCTATCAAAATAAAAAAGCTCCCCCAAAATAAAAAAAACCCTAGCCTACACTAAACTGCCAATGGCACTGAAAAGGGCATTTGGATGGGCATTGCCCTTAAAAGGGCATTTAGCTCTTTTACATTGCCCAAAACCCTAAGCTAAAAATAAAACCCATCCACACTAACCCCTGACGATCCACTTACAGTTTTTAAAGACCGGACATCCATCCTCATCCAGACAGCAGAAGTCCTCATCGAAGCTGGCAGAAGTCTTCATCCAGACGACATCTTCTATCTTCATCCATCCGGCGCGGAGCATCCTCTTCTGATGGCTGCTGAAGAAGGAAGTTTCCCTTTAAATGACGTCATCCAAGATGGTGTCCCTTACATTCCGATTGGCTGATAGAATTCTCTCAGCCAATAGGAATTAAGGGGGAAAAAATCCTGTTGTAATCAGCCAATAAGATTGAGCTCACATTCTATTGGCTATTCCAATCAGCTAATAGAATGCAAGCTCTATCCTATTGGCTGATCCAATCAGCCAAAAGGATGAAAGCTCAATCCTATTGGCTGATTGCAACAGCCAATATGATTTTTCCCCTGAATTCCTATTGGCTGGTAGAATTCTACCAGCCAATCGTAATGTAAGGGACGCCATCTTGAATGATGTAATTTAAAGGGAAACTTCATTCTTCAGCAGCCATCGGAAAAAGAGGTTGGTCCCCGCCGGATGTCTTGAAGGTGGACCCGCTCCACGCTGGATAGATGAAGATAGAAAATGCCGTCTGGATGAAGACTTCTGCCCGCTTGGATGAAGACTTCTGCCGGCTTCGATGAGGACTTCTGTCGCCTGGATGAGGATGGATGTCCGGTCTTCAAAAACTGTAAGTGGATCGTCGGGGGTTAGTGTTAGGGTTTCTTAAGGGTTTATTGTGTGGGTTTTATTTTAGCTTAGGGTTTTGGGCAATGTAAAATAGCTAAATGCCCTTTTAAGGGTAATGCCCATCCAAATGCCCTTTTCAGGGCAATAGGGAGCTTAGGTTTATTTAGATAAGGTTTTATTTGGGGGGTTGGTTGGTTGGGTGGTGGGTTTTACTGTTGGGGGTGTTTGTATTTTTTTTTTTACAGGTAAAAGAGCTGATTTCTTTGGGTCAATGCCCAGCAAAAGGCCCTTTTAAGGGCCATTGACAGTTTAGTGTAGGCTAGGTTTTTTTTATTTTGATAGGGCTATTAGATTAGGAGTAATTCATTTTTATTTTTGATAATTTCTTTTTTTATTTTGTGTAATTTAGTGTTTATTTTTTTGTAATTTAGATAAATGTATTTTGTTAATTTAATTTATTTTATTTTATTGTAATGTTAGGTTTTAGTGTAAGGCAGGTTAGATTTTATTTTACAGGTAAATTTGTATTTATTTTGACTAGGTAGCTAGTAAATAGTTCATAACTATTTATTAACTAGTCTACCTAGTTAAAATAAATACAAACTTACCTGTGAAATAAAAATAAAACCTAAGATAGCTACAATGTAACTTATAGTTATATTGTAGCTAGCTTAGGGTTTATTTTACAGGTAAGTATTTAGTTTAAAATAGGAATAATTTAGTTATTAATAGTAAGTTTTATTTAGAATTATTTTAATTATATTAAAGTTAGGGAGTGTTAGGGTTAGAGTTACGTTAGTGGTTAATATATTTATTTAGTGTTAGTGATGTTGGAGGCCAGAGGTTTAGGGGTTAATAACTTTAATATAGTGGTGGCGGCGACATTGGGTGCGGCAGATTAGGGGTTAATAAGGGTAGGTAGGTGGCAGCGACATTGGGGGCAACAGATTAGGGGTTAATAAGTGTAATGTAGGTGTTGGCGATGTCGAGGTGGCAGATTAGGGGTTAATACGTGTAGGTAGGTGGCTGCAACATTGGGGGCGGCAGATTAGGGGTTAATAAGTGTAATGTAGGTGTCGGCGATGTTGGGGGCGGCAGATTAGGGGTGTTTAGACTCAGAGTTTATGTTAGGGTGTTAGGTTTAAACAGACATCAATGGGGCTGTGTTATGGAGCTTTACGCTCCGCGATTGCAGGTGTTAGGCTTTTTTTAGCCGGCTCTCCCCATTGATGTCTATAGGGAGATCGTGCACAAGCACGTCAAAACACCGCTTGTATTTGGGTGAGGTATGGAGCTCAACACAACCATATTGCCTGCACAAGCCAGTTTTTTGCAAACCTGTAATTGCAGTGCTATGAAAGGTGAGCGATTAAAATAACTTGCAAGTTATTAGTGAGCCAGCCATAACGCAAAACTCGTAATCTGGTTGACTATTATCTAATTTACTTCATTCTCTCTGTATCCTTTGTTGGAAAGTATACCTAGGTAGGCTGAAAAGCTGCTGATTGGTGGCTGCACATATATGATTCTTGTCATTGGCTTTCAGCTAGCTCCCAGTAGTGCATTGCTGCTTTTTTAGTTTAAATATTTTTTTGTTGAACTGTAATGATCATTACAATGGCAGAGCATTTAAACCCCTTACAATCATGTTCCCCCGATACCTTCAGTGCAATTTTACAATTAGTAAAGAGTGAGAGTTGCAAGACCAGGATAGAATAATGTCCAGACAAAGAGTTCCAGTAAATGTCTGCTGCAAGCTCTCTGATTAAAGTCCATTTCCCAACTTAGAGAGCTCCATTCCATTGCGGGACCCTATAACATAAATTTAAATAATCCTAGCATTTAAAAAAAATAAAATAAATAACACATAAACAGTAATTAATACAAATACTATAAAACAAATATGTGGTTCTTATTTTGTACTTAGTATCTATTAGATGCATAACTATTTGTCAGTCGATCTAGTCAATATGTTGAAACAGAGATGGCACAATGCTATTTTTAGGATGCCCTAAAAATAAAGAAACAAATGAAATGGGATGGGGAAGGGAGGCAGCTAACCAAGGAGAGGTTCCTCCTCATCCAGGTGAGCTCTCTACCCAGTAACTCCATTGCTGCTCTTTTAAAGGGACATTACAGGCACAATTAAAATGCACATAGTTTAATTACATCTTTGAATAAAAACATTCTTGCAATATAAATATTTTGTCAAAAATGCTTATAGTAAAAGTTATCACTGTTTAGTGCTAACATTTTCTCTGCATGTG
Source organism: Bombina bombina (assembly GCF_027579735.1). Lineage (NCBI taxonomy): Eukaryota > Metazoa > Chordata > Amphibia > Anura > Bombinatoridae > Bombina > Bombina bombina. Next base: position 188,059,382 of record NC_069503.1, on the reverse strand, counting down.
TGTGTGAAGCATAGCTAGATATTCTCAGTGCACCAGCATTTTATATGCTGCAGCTGCTCAGAGCACCAGTGGGGCTTGTATTGTGTCAGCAATAACAAATTGATTAATTTCCAGATGGTACAAGCACCTTAAAGTGAAGGTAAACTTTTTCACATACAAATTGATCTGTATTTTGCTTTTCTAACATACAACGTAGTCGATATGTTTATTTTTTAATTAAACTTTAATTTGACCGTATTTACCAACCTTTCTGTTACTATTGCTTGCTATCCTAATCTCCTCCCATCCAGCATTTCCGTGTTTGCTATACATAGACGTATAGAGTGGTCCCACCCGCTCTATACATCAGAACTACGCTCGTGCACATCGATCCTCTTTTAGCCGCGCATGCGCACAAAATGTAACAAACTTGTTGCAGTATGCGATCCGATGCGGTGGAGATTTACACGAGGACGCGCTCACCTTCAAGGAGGAAGTATAAATATTCGTGCATGCGCACCATTAAGCATCACCTTCTGACGTCAATTGACGGCCGCCTAACGGCCAGAAAATCAATTGGCTGTATAAACAACGTGATCGTTGTTTAGAAAAAAAAAAAAGAAGTGTTGTTTTGTTCTAAGCAAAATCGCAGCACATTAAACAAGATAACTAAGGTACAATACAAAAATATAAGAAATGATGAATGAACATCCTATTAATTTTGAATGCTATATTGATTTTTTCATAGCAGACTGATTCACTTTACCTTCACTTTAAGCTCTCTGAGCAAGTGCTATGTTTAAAATGCTGGTGCACGGTGCATACTTAAATACACTTTTGAAACAGCTATAGCTTTTATTAGAAGCATTTTTGCTAATACAGGTGGCTCTCGGGTTACAACGGTTCAATTTGCACCGTTTCAGAATAACAATCTTTTTTTCCAGTCATGTGACTGCTATTGAAAAGCATTGAGAAGCAGTGCATTGATTAAAATAGCCAGTAGGTGGAGCTGTCCGCTTGTGTTGCAGCAAAGATATGCAAAGCCAAGCACACAATCAGGCTGGAATTAATGAGTCTAGCTAGACATGAGCTATCGAGCAGCTTTCATAGGAACAAGATCTTCCTGTCTATAAATCAGTCCAGATTGGAATGCATAGAAAGAACTGTTTGCAGAAAAATTCAAGTAAAGTCTGTGTTGTGTGATTATTTTATTAGGTTTATAATGCTGTTTAGCATTTAAAGTCTTCATTTCAAAGTTTTAAAAACAATGTATTAGGTGTTACTTATGACAATTTTGAGAGGGGCCTGGAACCTAACCCCCTCACTTCCCATTGACTTACATTATAAACTGGGTTTCAATTTACAACTGTTTCAATTTACAACCATTCCTTCTGGAACCTAACCCCAGCGTAAACTGAGGGCTACCTGTACATGTATATTACAAAAATGCTTCTATTCAAAACTGAAATGCATTCATGTGGATTGCAATTTGGGGTGAAATGTCCCTTTAACAAATGATACAAAAATAATGAAGCAAAATATATTATAGATGTACACTGGAAAAAAATAGAATAGAGTATTAGAAATGACTGCAGACAGGTGGGAGGTTGGGGTGCATTGAGAATTAAACAACGGAAAGAAAACACAAAGGATAGGTGAGTGTTTTTGTTTTTAACTCTTGCATCATTTGAATAGCTCATTCTATTCACTATCATATAATAATTGTAACCCTATCTAATTGCTTTTTTACTGAATTTGCTCTCTGCATTCTAGAAGCTTATTTCTCGCTGCTTCTTTAGTGAGACGATTTTGTTAAACACTTTTGTTATAGTGCTGCATTATCTACTGATGTATATTATTGCTTGATTGCTGAATCACTTCTTAAAGGGGCATGTCACACAACATATTTTCACTTCTTAAAGAGACATGTAGCACAGCAAACATTCTCATTTCTGTGAGAAGGAAAAAATGTTTCTAATACCTGTTTTTTTATTTTATTTTGTTAAAACTAAGATCAGCTCACTCCTTAAAGGGACACTCAATCAAAATGAACCTTTCATTATTCAGATAGAGCAGCAATTTTAAACAACTTTTCAATTTTCTTCCATTAACAAAATGTGCAGTCTTTTTACTGAGCATGTGCAAGAATAATCGTGTATGCATTTGTGAATGGCTGATTGCTGTCACATGGTACGTGTATGCATTTGTGATTGGCTGATGGCTGTTGTAGTGTTTGTAAATCCAGGTGGTTTAGAAATATATCTGACACAGAGTCCATTTATACAGCAACTAACTACACACTTTATTTCCTGGTTCCTCACTTCAACAACACTGTCCCCGCCCCTGCTTCTTTGCAACAATTATATACATTTACAAGTCAGAGCACAAACTAGGAAGAAAGCATTATATATTATAATATCACAACAAACACCATATCTCTCCCTTACTTTAGATTAGAAACATAACAAATAAACTAAACATAAATATAACTATATATATACTATGCTTAATATCTAGAAATAAGACCAACTATATTTCACATAAAAGAGTTGCATGATGACATAATACATTACATGAAAACACATTATTTTTCATAGTTTTTAAGGTATTCAGGAGGTCTTCTATTTTCTCTGAGAGGGTATTTTCGATTAGTATCTAAGGACTGATCATATGCTATGTTTTCTTCCCCCTCACTGCTCTCTGAGTTATTCATATTATCATCATGTTCTTGAAATAATTTGGGTATATCAGAATCATCATCTTCTGCATCAGATACTTCAGTGTCCTGTTCTTTGTGTAGTTTCTTGAAGAAAGAAGAGTTCCGAGTTATTGTATGTCCATTTCTTTCTGCAGTGATCATTGATCCTTGAATTCTTGTAACTGTATATGGGATGACATCATATAAAGTATCCAACTTGTGTCGTCTATCTTGCCTACACAGGACTCTGTCTCCAACAGCAAAAGGAGCAGATTTGGTATGATAATATTTATCCGCATAAGCTTTCATCTTGGCTTTGGCATGACTGTCTTTTTGTATTAAGTCCTTGTTGAGTGTCTCTGTTAGCGAATCATTTATATCCGGAATTTTGATCCGAAGTTTGCGATTGAATAACAGCTCTGCAGGTGATCTGCCAGTAGTACAATGGGGAGTTGATCGATAGTCTCTCAGAAAAGAGTATAAATTTTGTTTCCATGGTCTACCTTGCGCTGTAGTTGCCCTTAGAAATTTCCCCATAGAACGCATGAATCTTTCAGCTTCTGCATTAGCTTGTGGCCACAAAGGAGTAATGCGCCTATGTTTAAATCCAAGATATGAAGCAAATTTATTAAACTGAGTACTGTTAAATGGGGGACCGTTATCTGTTTTAACAATTTTAGGAATTCCCAATAAAGAGAAAACTTTGTCTAAAACCGGAATAACAGTGACTGAAGATGTTGAGCTGATAACTTCTACTACCGGGTATCTTGAATATTCGTCTATAATCACCATCAAATAATCTCTAGTAGGTAATGGACCATAAAAATCTATACTCACATTACACCATGGTGCTTCAGGCAATGCAGACATTTTTAAAGGTTCTTTGTGAGCTCCTGGAGTTGTGGCTTGACACACAATACAATTTCTCACCAACTTTTCTGCTTGTTGATCTATTGATGGAAACCACACTTTTTCTCGCAATAAACTTTTCATTTTAACTATTCCTTGGTGACCTTCATGTGCTAAGGATAATACTTGCTGTTGTAAACATGTCGGAATGACTAGTCGATTACCTCGCAAGATAATACTGTTGTCATTATTCACTGAGAGTTCTTTGCTAAATCTTGCAAATGACTTCAACTCTTTTCCATGTATTTTGTCAGAATCAGCTGTGTACCATTTTCCATTCCGAACTAATACAGCGAGTTTTTGCAGTATAGGATCAGCTAATGTTGCTTGTTGTATTTCTTCTAAACTCAATGCTTTAGGTATAGCATGATTAGTAACAAAATTGATATATTCCTCTGCATCCATGGAACTTGGTGAACTTGTGAATGAATCTGTTGATATAGGATGTCGAGACATATAGTCTGCTGGGTTCTCTTTTCCAGATTTGTAAACCACAGTAAAATTATATGGTTGTAGTCTTAAACCCCATCTTTCTATTCTAGCGGGTGGTTTGGATTTTGGATTATTCCAGATCAACTGTAAAGTCTTGTGATCTGTGATCAGTGTGAATGGACAACCATATAAATATAAATGAAAGTATTCACAACTCCAAACTATTGCCAGAGCTTCACGTTCTGTTTGAGAATAACGTTTTTCCACATCATTTAAAGAACGGCTACCATAAGCAATTATATAATGCTTGCCTTTGTCTCTCTGCGCCAGAATAGCACCTAAACCAACAGGGCTAGCATCTACTAAAAGAATAGTTTGCCGTTGAGGGTTAAAATAGGACATTGTCTTGTCACTGGTCAAACTCTGTTTCAGTTGTTGAAAAGCTTGTTGTTCAGTTTCAGTCCAATGCCATGGCACACTTTTCTTTGTTAACTCTCTTAAAGGTGTGGCAATAGTAGAGAAATTAGGGATAAATCGAGAACAGTAGTTTACCATCCCTAGGAAACTTCTGACTTCACTGGCGTCTATTGGAGGATTTGCATTCTGAATTGCTTCCACTTTCTTTGGGTCTGCTGATATGCCTTCAGCTGAAAAAACAAATCCAGAAAATTCTAGTTTAGTTTTGTTAAATTCACACTTACTACAATTTAAGGTAAGTCCTTTCTCATGAAGTCGCTCAAAAACTGCTGTGAGATTTTTATCATGGTCCTCTTGAGTAGCTCCAAACACAATGATATCATCGCTGAAGTTTTTAACTCCTGGAATTCCAGATAATGTTTGCTGTATTGCATTTTGAAATACTTCAGCAGCAGAAGAAACACCAAAACGTAGGCGCTTGTATCTCCACAATCCTGTGTGTGTTGAGAATGTAGTTATATATCTACTTGTTGGATCCAATTCCAGTTGATGATAGCCTGATTTTAAATCAAGTTTGGAGAAAACTTTTGCCTGGTTGAGATCATGAATTATATCATCTAATGTTGGAGTAACGTGGCGCTCCCTGATAATGGCAGTGTTGGCTTGCCTCATGTCTATGCAAATTCTTACACTATTTGGGTCTTTGGGTTTTGGCATTGATACTATTGGGGAGACCCATGGAGTTGGCCCCTGCACTCTTTCGATAATTCCTTGTGTTTCAAGGTTCCTGAGTTCAGCATCAACCTTGTGCCTTAGATGAAATGGAATTCTTCTATGTGGTTGTATTACAGGTTTTATATGTGGATTAATATGCAGCTGTACTTGAAAATCTTTCAATTTACCAATGCCATTAAACAAATGGGAATACTGCTGTACTAACCGATCTGCTACAGATCCTGTGTCCTTTCTAGGTGAAATTGCATTCATAAGCTTTATAAGTCCCAAACTGGATGAAGTTTCAAAACTCAGAAGAGAAGAATTTTGACCCTTTACAACATAAAACATAGTTGCTCTTTTGTTGTGTTTAAATGCACATGTGGCTGTAAATTTACCAATGACATTAAGGGGTTTAGTTGATCCATATGCATATATATTTATTTTACTCTGTAATAACTGTGGTTGTGGTTTTAACATGTGAAATGTTTGTTCACCCACTAAATTGACAGCAGATCCTGAATCAATCAATGCAGTGATTTTAGTGTCATTAATGAGTACATCAACTTGTGGCTGAGTTAGGTTACACATGTTGTTTACTACAAATACATATTTGTCATCATTGTTTGAATATTGTCCTTTTTGATCAGGAGATCTGACTAGATTTACTTTCCACTGTTCTGATGTATGTGGCTCAGTATGTGATTGAGGTATTTGATACAGTTTTGTTCTACATTGCTTTGCAAAGTGATTAAATTTCCCACATGCCCTGCATTGCTTATTCCTTGCAGGACAAGTCCCATTATGTGGATAGAAACCCCCACAGTTCCTGCATAACACACATGAGATCTGTTTCTTTTTTGTGGGCTGTACTGTTGAACTGTCTTTTTGAACTCTATTTGTAATAAACTGATCTTCAGTAGATCTATTTTCTATGCTTGCAGCTTGCCTGTCAGCAATTTCTAATGTTCTGCCATAATCAAGCAAATCTTTTAAAGATAGTTCAAATTGTCTCAGTGCATATTTCCTAAGTTTTGAAGAAGTGCAGCTTTGTATTATCTGTGCTTTAATCTCATTTTCAACATTAGAAAACTCACAATTCTTTGCTAGTAAACGTAACCTGGTTTGAAATGCATCTAAAGGTTCATCACCCTGTTGTGTTGCCTGTCTGAATGTGTATATTTCATACTGAGTGTTCTTTTTGGGGAGAAAATATGTTGTCAGTTTATCTTTAACATCATTGTATGAGTCAGTGGTTGCAGACAAGGTATCATAAATGTCATACACTTTTTCTCCAGCTAAATGAAGCAGTAAAGCCTTTTTTCTGTTTGCATCAGTAACATCCAAAGCAATAAGATAATTTTCAAATCTCTGAATCCATTTTAGCCATCTTGGGCCTACTGAGTTTAGTTCTGCATCAGAATCAAACACAGGGAAGTTGTATTCATTACATGCAGCCATTCTTGTGTGTGTATTGCAGCAGGTTACTCACTGTTTGCTGAGACAAAGCAATAGGGTTCAAACATAATCCTCGTCTCCAAAATGTAGTGTTTGTAAATCCAGGTGGTTTAGAAATATATCTGACACAGAGTCCATTTATACAGCAACTAACTACACACTTTATTTCCTGGTTCCTCACTTCAACAACACTGTCCCCGCCCCTGCTTCTTTGCAACAATTATATACATTTACAAGTCAGAGCACAAACTAGGAAGAAAGCATTATATATTATAATATTACAACAAACACCATAGCTGTCACATGGTACAGGAGGAGTGGAAAAAGACATAACTTTTAAAATTGTTAAAAAAAAACTTCTACTACTCATTTGAAGCTCAGACTAAGTGCTATTGCATTGTCTTGTTATCTTGCATTTGTTGATTATGCAAATCTAATGTGTTGACTGGTCCTTTAAACAGTTACCATGCAGCTACTTTGATCTGCATGGTGACAAAAAAATCAGCATCATCAGTGCAATGTTCACCACCGTGCTTAAAGGGATAGTCTAGTCGAAATTAAATTTTCATGATTCATATAGAGCATGCAATTTTAAGCAACTTTCTAATTTACTCCTATTATCCATTTTTTGTAGCCATCCAATCAGCAAGCACTACCCAGGTGCTGCTGAGCCAAAAATGGTCTGGCTCCTAAGCTTACTTTTCAGCTTTTTAAAATAAAGATACAAAGAGAACCAAGAAAAAGTGATAAAAGGAGTAAATTAGAAAGTTGCTTAAAATTGCATGCTCTATCTGAATCATGAACGTTTATTTTTTACTAGACTATCCTTTTAATTTGATTTTATGGGAATTCACCATAATCATGTGGGCTTTCACTATGATATTGCAGTATTTAATAGGAGTAAGAAAGGAAGATATTCAACAGGTGCAATGGGGTTCTGTGTGTCAGACCAGCTTACGCGTTTTGCCGGAAGCCGTAATCATAGCCTGATTTGTCTGGCACACAGTACCTATTTAAACAATGTAGTGCCTAATCATTGGTTAAACCCAAATTAAGAAAACACACCCATAATTATGCAGATGCACAGTGCAACAATATTTAATAGTACTCCTATTTAAACTGAAGGGGTACATTTAATTAAAATATAAAATAAGTCAGTCCAGCCAAGGAGCTCATATAAAAGTGACAGTTTTTCATTCCACTAACTGGCCATCAGTCACATCCTTATATATGAGCTCCTTGACTGGATTAAGTTATTTATTTATTTCAGTTGAAGATTTGGCATTCCTTGTCGGTGCCTGGAAATGGGAATTGAAATTGGTGCTGTTTCCAATTTTTTATTTATGATTGGATATTGAGACAAGCATCTGGATTTGATGTTTAAAATTCCTTTACAATGAGGTGTAACTAATGAGGAAATTTTGAGGTAAAATATCTTTTTATGCAGATACAGATTATACAGCTCTAATCTAAATAAAGGGAGCAGCTGTAATAAATGGATCCAACAGTTTTTAAGGGCTAGATTAAGAGTGGCGCCCTAACTGTTGTGTGCAAGCGTTGTTGCTCTTTGAGATTGTCGGAAGTAGCGCGCATATTACAAGTTGAAAGTAAGTGCATTGGCTTGAGAGCAATAGAATTTGACTCGCATCAGACAAGCACAACTTCAGTGCTCTTGTTAACTGTTACACAAGAAAAGAAAGTGGCACAAAACACATTAAAAAATATTTAAAAGTAACTCTCATAATAACACTGTCTAATAACAATTTTTTTTTTTTTAAATTGACATAAAAAAGTTATAAGAGCTCAAAGATATGAGGTCTCAAGTGTTAGAAAAAAAGGCCTGCAAAGGGCTTTAACATAGAGATACATACATTTGTCTAAATGTCTAAATATGTACATGTATGTATGTGTATGTCTATACATAAATATATATAGAGATGTGTGTACATATATATATATAAATAAATGTATATATGTATTAACAGACATACATACACATATAAACACATAAATACATACTGTATGTATATATATATATATATATATATATATATATATATATATATATATAAATACATAGTTGGAGCCCTTTTCAGTCAAGTAACTGAAAACATGTAAAAACATATTTATTAATATTTAATAAAGTGTTTAAATGTCTATGTTCTTGACATAGAGGAATATGTTCTAAGTATTTTTAAATAGATATTTATATACTGTATATATATATATATATATATATATATATATATATATATATATATATATATATATATATATATATGCTAAAAGGTATAGATAAATATTTTACCAAAAATAAATCATATATATATATATATATAGAAAAAAAGAGATACGGAGGGGACGCAATTGCTATGAGCTTCTAGAAAAGAGCCATATAGTTCCAAAGTAAATACTAATATGGCTACAATTGAATATGTGGTGCAGACCCTTAAATAAATTTCATGGTTTTGTAAGAAAGAGAAAATCCTGAAAAAAATATAAATGCCAGGATAAAAGACAGGGATTTCAGCACTCTTTTAAAAAAAGGTTTATTAGCTCAAAAAATATACATGATCCTGTGTATCCAAAATGAAAGCTGTAGTCGTTTCAAGAAAGATCAATCTATGACAGTTAAATCCGAGGACAAAAAATCCTAGGAATATGCTTAGCAATAGGTAAATACACAAATGACCAAGTAGTGTTTGTAATAGAAAAATAAAACATAATACTTAACAAACCTGACCGGTCAGGGGTAAGTGTTTAAGCATGAACAGGATACATTAATAAAAGGCGTAGCTTCTATCAAATCTTAGACAAAAGTATCTCATTGTACTCACAATGCTATAGATGCAGTTTATGTCTTGGGAAACTATAGTCAGACTAATATTTCTTACTGCCTTCGGCACCTTTAGAAATATAAGGCAAACTGCCGAGCAGATATAAAGGTGGCTGACTATGTACCTCAAGATATAATTCAGGTATGTATGATACACGTTTGAGCAACAGCAATGTAATAATAGTACATAGTATTACTGAGATATATTGGTGAGGAACATTTATCAAACTACTACACCCTGCTGCGTACGGCACCTTATCAAATAAGACTTAATGCCGGGCAGGTATAGTGATGGGATCTAAGTAGTTACTGATAATGTGCCTCAGAATATTTACATATGTCTGTACATACACAAGCAAGCATTAAAAAGCAGAGATGGAATATGTTCAGCAATGATTAGTAGTAAGCAAGTAGTAGCGTGATGCTTGAAAAGTCATTGTAGAGGTCTTTAGCTTAAGGTCGTATATGCATAAGGTAAAAAGTCATGAAAAAGTGACAAGCATTATGTAGATTTGCAGATCAAGTATGCTAGATGTTAGTATGCTGTAAGCGATAGATAGAAATCACAGACTCTGTTGCTCAGAGTGGCTTCTGTTTCCACCCTCTCTGCAGGGTAACGATATCCAAGTCTAACATCAATATGCCTATTTGTCAGGCCAAATTTTAACTGCATACGACCTGTCTCCTGTCAAGTCCTCAGACTGATGCTTGTTAGATAGTCATCGGTGGTTTTCCCGGGACCTCCAAACTTTTCTTCAATGCGATGCTTGTCTAGTGTCTCCGTTCAGTGGCGTTCACACTAACCACATGCACCGTGTCGGCTCGTCCAATGCCGGCGCGCGTTTCACCCGTTGGGTGTGTCGGGCTTCGTCAGGGCGTGATGATCACCCAACGGGTGAAACGCGCGTCAGCATTGGACGAGCCGACACGGTGCATGTGGTTAGTGTGAACGCCACTGAACAGAGACACTAGACAAGCATCGCATTGAAGAAAAGTTTGGAGGTCCCGGGAAAACCACCGATGACTATCTAACAAGCATCAGTCTGAGGACTTGACAGGAGACAGGTCGTATGCAGTTAAAATTTGGCCTGACAAATAGGCATATTGATGTTAGACTTGGATATCGTTACCCTGCAGAGAGGGTGGAAACAGAAGCCACTCTGAGCAACAGAGTCTGTGATTTCTATCTATCGCTTACAGCATACTAACATCTAGCATACTTGATCTGCAAATCTACATAATGCCTGTCACTTTTTCATGACTTTTTACCTTATGCATATACGACCTTAAGCTAAGGACCTCTACAATGACTTTTCAAGCATCACGCTACTACTTGCTTACTACTAATCATTGCTGAACATATTCCATCTCTGCTTTTTAATGCTTGCTTGTGTATGTACAGACATATGTAAATATTCTGCGGCACATTATCAGTAACTACTTAGATCCCATCACTATACCTGCCCGGCATTAAGCCTTATTTGATAAGGTGCCGTACGCAGCAGGGTGTAGTAGTTTGATAAATGTTCCTCACCAATATATCTCAGTAATACTATGTACTATTATTACATTGCTGTTGCTCAAACGTGTATCATACATACCTGAATTATATCTTGAGGTACATAGTCAGCCACCTTTATATCTGCTCGGCAGTTTGCCTTATATTTCTAAAGGTGCCGAAGGCAGTAAGAAATATTAGTCTGACTATAGTTTCCCAAGACATAAACTGCATCTATAGCATTGTGAGTACAATGAGATACTTTTGTCTAAGATTTGATAGAAGCTACGCCTTTTATTAATGTATCCTGTTCATGCTTAAACACTTACCCCTGACCGGTCAGGTTTGTTAAGTATTATGTTTTATTTTTCTATTACAAACACTACTTGGTCATTTGTGTATTTACCTATTGCTAAGCATATTCCTAGGATTTTTTGTCCTCGGATTTAACTGTCATAGATTGATCTTTCTTGAAACCACTACAGCTTTCATTTTGGATACACAGGATCATATATATTTTTTGAGCTAATAAACCTTTTTTTAAAAGAGTGCTGAAATCCCTGTCTTTTATCCTGGCATCTATATTTTTTCAGGATTTTCTCTTTCTTACAAAACCATGATATATATATATATATATATATATATATATATATATATATATATATATATATATATATATATATATATATTTATTTTAAAATAAATAGAACATATTCTGCTATGTGAAGAACATTGGAATATGAAATATTGATATTTCATGTTGGGCTAGCGCACTTGGTTAAACACGATCTGGTTTGCGCGCAAGTATGGGTGTTACTTTTTTCCACTTTTTGCACACCATTAAAGTCTATGGGGGAATAAGTTAACGCGGTTGTGACATTCTAAGTTTGGCTTTTTGCATTTGTCAGGTTAGCGCTCGTTCGAAAACTTTCTATTTTCAACCTATTTTCAACCTATAATACTCACACTACCCGACTTGGACAAAAAGTGTAATTCTAACGAAGTTAACGTGTGAGCGATAAATAGTGCTCCACTTGTAATCAAGCCCTAAGATACCTGCTAGTGTATTCGCCTTCTCTTCCACTGTCAAACACTATTGGTTTTGCGTGTTCGTTTGCACACAAGTTAAATTGTGCATGTATTAAAGTTGAAAGTAAATGTGAATGTAAATATGTGAGCGCAATCATAATATACGCTATAATAATTACTGCAACCTCAGAGCTCTGGTTAACTGTTTCGCAAAACAAAAAACTCTCACAAAACACATGAAAAATAAATTTCAAAGTAAAGTTACACTTATAATAACACGAATACAAATTATTTAAAAAAATATTGCACAAAAAAGTTATAAGGGCTCAAAGATATAAGATCTCAGGTGTTCGGAAAATAAAAAGCATGCAAAGGGCTTTTAAATACATATACATGTATAAATATATATACTGTATATATATATATATATATATATATATATATATATATATATATATATATATATATATATAAATGTCTTTACATGTATACATATGTATTTATATGTGCATATACAGGGAGTGCAGAATTATTAGGCAAGTTGTATTTTTGAGGATTATTTTTATTATTGAACAACAACCATGTTCTCAATGAACCCAAAAAACTAATTAATATCAAAGCTGAATAGTTTTGGAAGTAGTTTTTAGTTTGTTTTTTAGTTATAGCTATTTTAAGGGGATATCTGTGTGTGCAGGTGACTATTACTGTGCATAATTATTAGGCAACTTAACAAAAAACAAATATATACCCATTTCAATTATTTATTTTTACCAGTCAAACCAATATAACATCTCAACATTCACAAATATACATTTCTGACATTTAAAAAACAAAACAAAAACAAATCAGTGACAAATATAGCCACCTTTCTTTGCAAGGACACTCAAAAGCCTGCCATCCGTGGATTCTGTCATTGTTTTGATCTGTTCACCATCAACATTGCGTGCAGCAGCAACCACAGCCTCCCAGATACTGTTCAGAGAGGTGTACTGTTTTCCCTCCTTGTAAATCTCACATTTGATGATGGACCACAGGTTCTCAATGGGGTTCAGATCAGGTGAACAAGGAGGCCATGTCATTAGATTTTCTTCTTTTATACCCTTTCTTGCCAGCCACGCTGTGGAGTACTTGGACGCGTGTGATGGAGCATTGTCCTGCATGAAAATCATGTTTTTCTTGAAGGATGCAGACTTCTTCCTGTACCACTGCTTGAAGAAGGTGTCTTCCAGAAACTGGCAGTAGGACTGGGAGTTGAGCTTGACTCCATCCTCAACCCGAAAAGGTCCCACAAGCTCATCTTTGATGATACCAGCCCAAACCAGTACTCCACCTCCACCTTGCTGGCGTCTGAGTCGGACTGGAGCTCTCTGCCCTTTACCAATCCAGCCACGGGCCCATCCATCTGGCCCATCAAGACTCACTCTCATTTCATCAGTCCATAAAACCTTAGAAAAAATCAGTTTTGAGATATTTCTTGGCCCAGTCTTGACGTTTCAGCTTGTGTGTCTTGTTCAGTGGTGGTCGTCTTTCAGCCTTTCTTACCTTGGCCATGTCTCTGAGTATTGCACACCTTGTGCTTTTGGGCACTCCATTGATGTTGCAGCTCTGAAATATGGCCAAACTGGTGGCAAGTGGCATCTTGGCAGCTGCACGCTTGACTTTTCTCAGTTCATGGGCAGTTATTTTGCGCCTTGGTTTTTCTTGCGACCCTGTTGACTATTTTGAATGAAACGCTTGATTGTTCTATGATCACGCTTCAGAAGCTTTGCAATTTTAAGAGTGCTGCATCCCTCTGCAAGATATCTCATTATTTTTTACTTTTCTGAGCCTGTCAAGTCTTTCTTTTGACCCATTTTGCCAAAGGAAAGGAAGTTGCCTAATAATTATGCACACCTGATATAGGGTGTTGATGTCATTAGACCAGACCCCTTCTCATTACAGAGATGCACATCACCTAATATGCTTAATTGGTAGTAGGCTTTCGAGCCTATACAGCTTGGAGTAAGACAACATGCATAAAGAGGATGATGTGGTCAAAATACTCATTTGCCTAATAATTCTGCACTCCCTGTATGTATTTACAGACATATAAATACATATGTACACATATAAAGACAAATTTATAAGTGCATTGTAGCCCTTTGCAGTCAAGTACATGAAAGCATGTAATAGCTTATTTATGCAATATTCATTTTTTAAAAAAGTGTTATACTGTGTATTTAATGTACATAAATATTTGACATTCCAATGTTCTGCACATTGCAAAATACGTTCTATGTATTTTTAAATATATATATAAAGAGAGAAGTGCACTCACAGGAACGAACAACTGGCTCAATACCATTGTTAGCCTGTTCTATGGCGATTTACCACCTGGGTGCAGCTTTTTAGCCCAGTAATGCTTTTCACAGAGAAGAAATTTCCTGTAGTATATCAGTCTGATCCCGCCTATTACGGTCAGTCCAGCGCCGAAATACCAGGCAATTCCTCTCTGAACAAGGAACACAGCAACCCCAGACGATCGTTTCGGCCTTCATTGGGCCTCGTCAGTGAGGTGTAGCTATATTCCTCTAAGCACACTGAGCAAGGAGTCCACGTCTGGTTGCCCCTTTTTCCCATAGGGAGACTAAATACATAAAGAGAGAAGTGCACTCACAGGAACGAACAACTGGCTCAATACCATTGTTAGCCTGTTCTATGGCGATTTACCACCTGGGTGCAGCTTTTTAGCCCAGTAATGCTTTTCACAGAGAAGAAAATGCCTGTAGTATATCAGTCTGATCCCGCCTATTACGGTCAGTCCAGCGCCGAAATACCAGGCAATTCCTCTCTGAACAAGGAACACAGCAACCCCAGACGATCGTTTTGGCCTTCATTGGGCCTCATCAGTGAGGTGTAGCTATATTCCTCTAAGCACACTGAGCAAGGAGTCCACGTCTGGTTGCCCCTCTTTCCCTTAGGGAGACTAAATACATAAAGAGAGAAGTGCACTCACAGGAACGAACAACTGGCTCAATACCATTGTTAGCCTGTTCTATGGCGATTTACCACCTGGGTGCAGCTTTTTAGCCCAGTAATGCTTTTCACAGAGAAGAAATTTCCTGTAGTATATCAGTCTGATCCCGCCTATTACGGTCAGTCCAGCGCCGAAATACCAGGCAATTCCTCTCTGAACAAGGAACACAGCAACCCCAGACGATCGTTTCGGCCTTCATTGGGCCTCGTCAGTGAGGTGTAGCTATATTCCTCTAAGCACACTGAGCAAGGAGTCCACGTCTGGTTGCCCCTTTTTCTCATAGGGAGACTAAATACATAAAGAGAGAAGTGCACTCATAGGAACGAACAACTGGCTCAATACCATTGTTAGCCTGTTCTATGGAGATTTACCACCTGGGTGCAGCTTTTTAGCCCAGTAATGCTTTTCACAGAGAAGAAATTTCCTGTAGTATATCAGTCTGATCCCGCCTATTACGGTCAGTCCAGCGCCGAAATACCAGGCAATTCCTCTCTGAACAAGGAACACAGCAACCCTCGACGATCGTTTCGGCCTTCATTGGGCCTCGTCAGTGAGGTGTAGCTATATTCCTCTAAGCACACTGAGCAAGAAGTCCACGTCTGGTTGCCCCTTTTTCCCATAGGGAGACTAAATACATAAAGAGAGAGTGCATTTCTCTCTGTGTGTATTTAGTCTCCCTATGGGAAAAAAGGGGAAACCAGACGTGGACTCCTTGCTCAGTGTGCTTAGAGGAATACTCCTTGCTCAGTGTGCTTAGAGGAATACTGCTACACCTCACTGATGAGGCCCAATGAAGGCCGAAACGATTGTCTGGGGTTGCTTTGTTCCTTGTTCAGAGAGGAATTGCCTGGTATTTCGGTGCTGGACTGACCGTAATAGGCGGGATTAGACTGATATACTACAGGAAAGTTCTACTCTGTGAAAAGCATTGCTGGGCTAAAAGAAGTTGCACCCAGGTGGTAAATCGCCATAGAACAGGCTAACAATGGTATTGAGCTGGTTGTTCGTTCCTGTGAGTGCATTTCTCTCTGTGTGTATTTAGTCTCCCTATGGGAAAAAAGGGGAAACCAGACGTGGACTCCTTGCTCAGTGTGCTTAGAGGAATACTGCTACACCTCACTGACGAGGCCCAATGAAGGCCGAAACGATCGTCTGGGGTTGCTTTGTTCCTTGTTCAGGGAGGAATTGCCTGGTATTTCGGTGCTGGACTGACCGTAATAGGCGGGATCAGACTGATATACTACAGGAAAGTTCTACTCTGTGAAAAGCATTGCTGGGCTAAAAGAAGTTGCACCCAGGTGGTAAATCGCCATAGAACTGGCTAACAATGGTATTGAGCTGGTTGTTCGTTCCTGTGAGTGCATTTCTCTCTGTGTATATATATATATATATATATATATATAAATCTATACCTATATATAATTATCTATATATGTAGGTATAGCTATACATTGTACCAAAATATAATCAGATATATGTAGAAATGTGTATTTATGAATAAATGAAACATATTCTTCTATGTTAAGAATATTGGAATGTGAAATCTTCATATTTTTATGTCAGGTTAGCGCAAGAATATGAGTTGGGGTTAACGCACGAGTGGGGTGTAAGGTTGTTTTCCACTTTTTTTTCTCTATTGACTTCTAAGGGAGAATAGGCTATCGCACGCGCAATATTCTAAGTTAAGCTTTTTGCACACATCGGGTTAGCGCGCAAGCGATATGTTTTTACTTTCAACTTGTAATACGAGTGCAACCCAATGTGCACAAAAAGGTTTACTTCTAGCACATTTAGCATGTGAGCGAAAATGCTAAATAGCGTTCCCAGGGCCGTTTCTAGGGGCGGGAAGACCAGGCAGTGGCCCAGGGCGCATTAGGGAGCAATTTAAAAAAGGTTTTGATTGTGCTAAAGTGGCAGTGCTTGCTTGATAAACTACTGGTTTAGCAAAGGTTAAAATACACAGATCACAAGCATATACATTAAATATATATATAAATATATATCTGAAAGGAAGCTGTTATGTTAATTGGCTGCATTGGATGTCAATCATACTAATGGAGCAACAAGATCACAGAGGGGGCGTGTTAAGACCGGATAACTACTTAGAGCTAAAACTGAAAGTAAAAACGAGAGGAAAGCAATCTCCTATCTCACTGATCTGTGTCACTAAGGAGGTGATGTTTTATGCATATGTAAAATTATTCATGGTCTTTACGTAATGATATGTACAGATTTTTTAGTTTTACTGAGCTAATTAAAAAATATGCTTTATAAAAATGGGTTTCTACATACTAAGGAACAGGTTTTCTGTTAAGGACTGTTTTTTCACATTATGCTTTTTTTTTTGTATTTATTTACTTATTGTTTACAAATGCTTAATAGTGATGGATGTGTGTATGTGTCATTTACTCCATAATGACAATGGCAAGTTTTCACAAACTCACATGTGAGTGTGCGTGTGTGCCTATCTATCCCTGCCTGTGTGTGTGTATCTGCCTATTACTGCCTGAGTGTGTGTGTGTGTGTGTATGCCTATCTATACCTGCCTGTGTGTGCATGTCTCTGTCTATTACTGTCTGTGTGTGCATGTCTCTGTCTATTACTGTCTGAGTGTGTGTGTGTGTGTGTGTGTGTGTGTGTGTGTGTATGCCTATCTATCCCTGCTTGTGTGTGCATGTCTCTATCTATTACTGCCTGAGTGTGTGTGTATGCCTATCTATCCCTGCCTGTGTGTGCATGTCTCTCTCTATTACTGCCTGTGTGTGCATGTCTCTGTCTTTTTCTGCCTGTGTGTGCTTGTCTCTGTCAATTACTGTCTGTGTTTGAATGTCTTTGTCTATTACTGCCTGTGTGTGCATGTCTGTCTATTACTGCCTGTGTGTGAATGTCTCTGTCTATTACTGCCTGTGAGTGCATGTCTCTGTCTATTACTGTCTGTGTGTGCATATCTCTGTCTGTTACTGCCTGTATGTGCATGTCTCTGTCTATTACTGTCTGTGAGTGCATGTCTCAGTCTGTCTGTGAGTGCATGTCTCAGTCTATTACTGTCTGTGAGTGCATATCTTTCTGTATTACTGTCTGTGTGTGCATGTCTCTGTCTATTACTGTCTGTGAGTGCATGTCTCTGTCTATTACTGTCGGTGAGTGCATATCTCTGTATTACTGTCTGTGTGTGCATATCTCTGTATTACTGTCTGTGTGTGCATGTCTCTGTCTATTACTGCCTGTGAGTGCATATCTCTGTCTATTAATACCTATGAGTGCATGTCTCATTCTATTACTGTCTGTGACTGCATGTCTCTGTCTATTACTGTCTGTGAGTGCATTTCTCAGTCTATTACTGTCTGTGAGTGCATATCTCTGTATTACTGTCTGTGTGTGCATGTCTCTGTCTATTACTGTCTGTGAGTGCATTTCTCAGTCTATTACTGTCTGTGAGTGCATATCTCTGTATTACTGTCTGTGTGTGCATGTCTCTGTCTATTACTGCCTGTGAGTGCATATCTCTGTCTATTAATACCTATGAGTGCATGTCTCAGTCTATTACTGTCTGTGAGTGCATAGCTCTGTATTACTGTCTGTGTGTGCATGTCTCTGTCTATTACTTTCTGTGAGTGCATGTCTCAGTCTATTACTGTCTGTGAGTGCATATCTCTGTATTAATGTCTGTGTGTGCATGTCTCTGTCTATTACTGCCTGTGAGTGCATATCTCTGTCTATTAATACCTATGGGTGCATGTCTCAGTCTATTACTGTCTGTGAGTGCATATCTCTGTATTACTGCCTGTGTGTGCATGTCTCTGTCTATTACTGTCTGTGAGTGCATGTCTCTGTCTATTACTGTCTGTGTGTGCATATCTCTGTATTACTGCCTGTGTGTGCATGTCTCTGTCTATTACTGTCTGTGAGTGCATGTCTCTGTCTATTACTGTCTGTGTGTGCATATCTCTGTATTACTGTCTCTGTGTGCATGTCTCTGTCTATTTCTGCCTGTGTGTATAGTATATTTGAAAAAATAAACAAACAGCTATTACAGTTAATTATCAAAATATTTACGTGCAAAAATCTCATAGACTTTAATAGTGAATTTTATAAAACAAAAATTGTTATAACTTTTCTAAATAATTGCAATATACCCCTAAATATGTTACAAATACACCCAGTGACATATTGCAATCATTTAGAAAATCTTACCTGATGACTTTTTTTGCAAAGTTCAACTTTAAAGTCTATTTGAAGTTTTGTAGATACATTTTGTATAAGAATTTAAAGGGATTGATATGCATTAAACAAATAAATATGCATAGCTATAAGAAAAGTATAAATATAATGGCAATTAGTAAAAGATCTAAAGATATTTTTAGATAATATCAATATATTTGGAAAAAACATTGTAGTAGAAAAAGGACACATTTAAAGGGATAGGAAAGTCAAAATTAAACTTTTATAATTCAGGATACACCAAAACATTCTATTATTATAACTAAAGAAATTCTATTCTATTACTAAAGACAATTCTATTATTATTGTTCTCTTGGTATCCATTGTTGAAAAGCATATGTACATATCCTTAGCAGCAGCAATGCACTACTAGGAGCTAACTGGTGGTTGGCTGTAACACACATTTGTCTCTTCTCATTTGCTCACCAGATGTGTTTAGATAGGTCCCAGTAGTGCACTGCTGCTTTGGAGCTGACCTCTAAATGACAGAGTGGCAGGCAAGGTCTAGGAGTGGGACTTTAGAATCTGTGAGGGGGGCGCATTTTGGAATTTTGCCCTGGGAGCCAGATTGTGTAGAAATGGCCCTGAGCGTTCCACTTGTAATCTGGCTCTATATTTACCATATCCACTCTAAGATATCCATACTATGGTCAAAAAAACGTTTTTTTATTAGAAATGTTAAAACCATGGACAATTGTTGTAGCTTTTTTATGAAAAGTTTCTATTTTAATTATTTTATTCTTAGATATAGTCTCTGGGAATATGTACAGTGGACATCCCATCCACAAGAAGAGTCATGTGATTCATGAGTTTTTGCAGTGTTTTCAAAAATACCACAGTTGTAACACATTCAAAAAGCCCATTTATACCACATTACATTGCACTGTGAAAATGTAAAGAAATATGAAACCCCCAAATTCTCTTTTGGGATTCAGACAAAACATACAATTTTAAAACAAAGTTTCCAATTTATTTTTGTTATCAGATTTGCTTTGTTCCCATGATATATAAACAAAAAAATATTTGTAATATTAAAGACATCTTTGATCGGCTTTACTTTTGTAAAGAAACACATTTCAGTGAATAATAAAATGATAAATCAATTGCAATTAAACTCTTTCAGCACTTCAAACACTGCATATTTAATATATTACAAAAATGATGGGTAAAGTTTTCAAACAGTTGAATAAAAAATAAAAACAATTATTTAATCCATCAGTGCCACAGTATGATATTAAATTGGTTGTACTTTACAGCCTTTGATAGGGACTGGGCCAGAGAGAGGCCAGTGGCCTGAGGTTGACCAGGCTAACATAGAATAGTGACATAAATTCACCGGCTTAAATAGTTTGGGCCAATGAGATGTGCAGTATCCTGGCTGTAACTTGTCCTATTAATTCCCAGAACTTTAATATTATAGTTATTGACTATTGTTACACAATCTCGAATTTAAAGGGACATGAAACCCAATTTTATTTATTTCATGATTCAGACCGAGCAGGCAACTTTAAGCAACTTTATAATGTTCTAATATTATCAAATTTGTTTTGTTCTCTTAGTATCTTTATTTGAAAAGCAGGAATGTAAGCTTAGGAGCCCACCCATTTTGGGTTCAGCACCCTGGATAGGGCTTGCTGATTGGTGACTGCATTAAGTTAAAATTGCATGATCTATCAAAATCATGAAAGAAAAAATGTGGGTTTCATATCCCTTTAATATAGTAAAGACTATATTTTATAACTATTTGGTTTAATCTGCCTACTTTCTAATCTGCTTTGGTCCAACCTACTACTCCAGCATTCTTACAGAGAGAGAACTGTTGTCAAAGACTAGAGAGGGCAAGAATAGAGGAGGAGCAAGTCCCAGCTTGTAATAGTGGCTGAGTCATTATGCAGTAAAGATGAGATAGACGTGGATGGCCACGACAAGAGTGGAATCCATGATGCATAATCTTAGCCTTTAAGCAACCTGCTTCTTATTAAATCCTATGCCGTATTGAAATTAACATGAGATGTACCCAATTTAATGCAGCATGTGTGTTTCAATTGCATTCTTATAAAGTTTTTTCCGTATCTTAGAAGATGGTTTATCTAAGGGCTCAATTCTTAAAAACCCTGTGGCATGCAGAGAAATCATCAGCTTATTTTAAAGAGCTGTAAAGTTAGTGTCTGTCCTTAATATAAAACATTAGTGAGCTCCCCTTAATAAGATGCACAGTTCCCAAGGTAAAAATTGTTTTAATAATAACCCTGAGGGGTTTTATTATACTGACAAGCACTGTACCCTCTAAGGCCAGTTTTGTGAGCGGCCCAGCAGTAAAACAGTTAGGGCGAGATCACATATACGGCGCAGGTTTTGGCACAAGCGTGGAAACCTGAGCCAGCCGTAATTTCACCTCGCACATCGGGGGTATTACATATAAGGTGCCGGCATTTCCTAAGTGGCGTAAGTCGGATAAACTAGCGATGTCCAGAAATAAGCGTAAATTCAAATTTCTGGAGTCGCCAGTGACTTACGGCACTTTATAAACTGCCGACGCCTAAGTAAAGTAAAGAAACATTTAAATCTCCTGTAAAAGTCTAACATACCTCCCAAAAATAAGCCCGACGCGTATACCCCTAAATCCGCAATCCCCCCTCTCACTACTAATAATAAATGTATTAACCCCTAGACCGACAACCCCCTACAACGCAATATGCCTATTTAAACTATTAACCCCTATATCCGCCATCAAACCCACACCGCAAGTAATAACTAAATTATTAACCCCTAAACCGCCTTTAGCCCACAACCTATTAAAGTATTAACCCCTAAACCGCCATAGCCCACATAGCCTATTAAATTCATTAACCCCTAATCTGCC
Source organism: Bombina bombina (assembly GCF_027579735.1). Classification (NCBI taxonomy): domain Eukaryota; kingdom Metazoa; phylum Chordata; class Amphibia; order Anura; family Bombinatoridae; genus Bombina; species Bombina bombina. The sequence goes on along the minus strand of NC_069503.1, from coordinate 188,037,312 downwards.
ACCGCCAATGTCGCCGCCACTATAATAAAGTTATTAACCCTAAACCTAAGTCTAACCCTAACACCCCCTAACTTAAATATTATTTAAATAAATCTAAATAAATTTACTATTATTAACTCAATTATTCCTATTTAAAACTAAATACTTACCTATAAAATAAACCCTAAGATAGCTACAATATAATGGAATTAAATTACATTGTAGCTATTTTAGGATTTATTTTTATTTTACAGGCAACTTAGTATTTATTTTAACTAGGTTGAATAGTTATTAATAGTTATTAACTATTTAATAACTACCTAGTTAAAATAAAGACAAATTTACCTGTAAAATAAACTACCTAAGTTACAATTACACCTAATAGTACACTATCATTAAATAAATTAAATTAATAAGTACAATTACCTAAAATTAAATATAATTAATAAAATAAACTAAAATACAAAACCCCCCCACTAAATTACAGAAATAAAAAAAAATTACAAGAAGTTTAAACTAATTACACCTAATCTAAGCGCGCCTAATAAAATAAAAAGCCCCCCAAATAATAAAATTCCCTACCCTATACTAAATTACAAATAGCCCTTAAAAGGGCTTTTTGCGGGCATTGCCCCAAAGTAATCAGCTCTTTTACCTGTAAAAAAATACAATACCCCCCCAACATTAGAACCCACCACCCACACACCCAACCCTTCTCTAAAACCCACCCAATCCCCCCTTAATAAAACCTAACACTAACCCCGTGAAGATCACCCTACCTTGAGACATCTTCACCCAGCCGGGCCGAAGTCCTCCAAGAAGCCGGGCACAAGTGGTCCTCCATACAGCAGAAGTCTTCATCCGATCAGGGCAGAAGAGGTCCTCCAGATGGCAGAAGTCTTCATCCAGGCGGCATCTTCTATCTTCATCCTTCCAGAGCGGAGCGGGTCCATCTTGAAGACATCCGATGCAATCAGCAATAGAATTGAGCTTGCATTCTATTGGCTGATTGGAACAGCCAATAGAATGCGAGGTCAATCCCTATTGGCTGATTGGATCAGCCAATTGGATTGAAACTTCAATCTGATTGGCCTGATTGCATCAGCCAATAGGATTTTTCCTAACCTCTAATTCCAATTGGCTGATAGGATTCTATCAGCCAATCGGAATTCAATGGACGCAATCTTGGATGAAGTCACTTAAAGGAACCTTCATTCAGTCGTCGGCCGTCGGAAGAAGCGGATGCTCCGCGTCGGATGTCTTCAAGATGGGCCCGCTTCGCTCCGGAAGGACGAAGATAGAAGATGCTGCCTGGATGAAGACTTCTGCCATCTGGAGGACCTCTTTTGCCCCAATCAGATGAAGACTTTTGCCGTATGGAGGACCACTTGTGCCCGGCTTCTTGGAGGACTTCGTCCCGGCTGGGTGAAGACGTCTCAAGGTAGGGTGATCTTCAAGGGGTTAGTGTTAGGTTTTATTAAGGGGGGATTGGGTGGGTTTTAGAGTAGGGTAGGGTATGTGGGTGGTGGGTTTTAATGTTGGGGGGGAGGTATTGTATTTTTTTTTTACAGGTAAAAGAGCAGATTACTTTGGGGCAATGCCCCGCAAAAAGCCCTTTTAAGGGCTATTTGTAATTTAGTATAGGGTAGGGAATTTTATTATTTTGGGGGGCTTTTTTATTTTATTAGGGGGCTTAGATTAGGTGTAATTAGTTTAAACTTCTTGTAATTTTTTTTTATTTTCTGTGATTTAGTGTTTGTTTTTTGTACTTTAGTTTATTTTATTTAATTGTATTTAATTTTAGGTAATTGTAGTTAATTAATTTAATTTATTTAATGATAGTGTAGTGTTAGGTGTAATTGTAACTTAGGTTAGGATTTATTTTACAGGTAAATTTGTCTTTAATAACTATTCTACCTAGTTAAAATAATTGCTAAGTTGCCTGTAAAATAAAAATAAATCCTAAAATAGCTACAATGTAATTATTAATTATATTGTAGCTATCTTAGGGGTTATTTTATAGGTAATTATTTAGTTTTAAATAGGAATAATTGAGTTAATAATAGTAAATTTATTTAGATTTATTTAAATTAATATTAAGTTAGGGGGGTGTTAGGGTTAGACTTAGGTTTAGGGGTTAATAACTTATTATAGTGGCGGCGACGTTGGCGGCGGCAGATTAGGGGTTAATACTTGAATAGGTTTATTGCGTTGTGGGCTATGGCGGATTAAGGGGTTAATACACTTTATTAGTTATTTGCAGTGGGGATTGCGGTTGACAGGTAGATAGACATTGCGCATGCGTTAGGTGTTAGTTTATTTTTGCAGGCATTTTAGGGAGTTACGGTGCTCCCCATATCAGCGCAAGGCTTGCTACGGCTTTCTCCATTTTCGCCACTTAAGTCTTTGCGCTGGATATTGGATACCGATTTACGACACGGTCCCATGTTAGCTTATGGGAGTAAAAATTGCGGGCAACAGGTGAAATATACGTGCCGCATTTATATGCGGTGCTGTATATAGGATACCAAAACGGCACAAAAACCGCTGTTGCCGGCTTTTGCGGGCTACGCTGCATATGTAATGGAGGCCTTAATTAGAGCAATTAGCAAACAGTACACAGTGCAAACTGCAAGGTGTGGTTCCCTTATTATTTGTTTCACTGCTGGGCCACTCACAAAACTGGCCTTAGGGCGCTGGTTTTCAAACCTCTTCTCATACTGTAATCTGTTTACAAATAGTGTTTTTTTACTTTCGTGAGATGGATTGCAGCAGTTAAATTCTTTCATGCTCTCCATTATTATTATATAGAGAGATTTTAAGAAAGTTTAAAATGTGATCTCTAGGCATTTTTTAAAAGTGGTATTCTTTTTATTTGGGAGACTTCCTAATGCATGATCCTTTATATATATATAAAATTCAATCCAATCTAGACAGCACTCTCCAAATACTAATGCAATTTCCAGGGTGCTCCTGAAACAAGCGTATCTACAATCCAAAAACAATCAGATACTCTCCGGTTTTAAATCCAAAGTTTTTCCTTTGTTGAAAAACTTTGGATTTAAAACCGGAGAGTGCCTGATTGTTTTTGGATTGTATATATATATATATATATATATATATATATGCTCCAAACAGTGTGCACTCTAGAACGATAGTCCACAACAGCCTTGGGTGCAGCAAATCTTATCAAGATTTCCACGAAACAAAGCGCACTCCATAGGACTTAACAAATAATCACTTTATTCAGCATGAACGTTTTCGGGTAAATCAACCCGTCCTCAGACAAACAGTGAATCAATATATACAGGTAGCCCTCAGTTTACGCCGGGTTTAGGTTCCAGAAGGAATGGTTGTAAATCGAAACCGTTGTAAATTGAAACCAAGTTTATAATGTAAGTCAATGGGAAGTGAGGGAGATAAGTTCCAGGCCCCTCTCAAAATTGTCATAAGTAACATCTAATACATTATTTTTAAAGCTTTGAAATGAAGACTTTAAATGATAAACAGCATTATAAACCTAATAAAATAATCACACAACACAGAATATATAATTAAACTAAGTTAAATGAACAAAAACATTTGCTAAACAGCATTATAAACCTAATAAAATAATCACACAACACAGATTTCACTTGCATTTTTCTGCAAACAGTTTTTTTTATGCATTCCAATCTGGACTGAATTATAGACAGGAAGATCTTGTTCCTTTGAAATTTGCTCGATAGCTCAGGTCTGGCTAAACTGATTAATTTCAGCTTGCTTGGCTTTGCTGCAACACAAGCGGACAGCTCCACCTACTGGCTATTTTAATAAATGCACTGCTTCTCAATGCTTTTCAATAGCAGTCACATGACTGGGAAAAAAGGTTGTTATTCTGAAACGGTGTAAATTGAACAGTTGTAAACGAGGGCCACCTGTATATATATAATATATATATATATATATATATATATATTATAATATGTGTGTGTGTGTGTATATATGAGTACACTATGATACATCATTTATTAAGATTAATGATTATTTAATTGTGTAGTTTAATTTTCTATGTAATTATAATATAATAGGTAACACCCAAATTACTCATAGCTTATAGCGACTTTCTAATGTGTACTTTGTACAAAGAAATATAAGCATAATTGATAATAGATGTAAATTGCAAAAACATTTAAAATGGCATACTGTCCCTTTAAAGGGATTTAAAACCCAACATTTTATTTCATGATTCAGATTGAGCATGCAATTTTAAACAACTAATTTACTTCTATTATTAATTTTCTTTGTTTTCTTGTTATCTTTTATTGAAAAGTAGGGATATAAGTTCCAGAGTCTGCCCATTTCTAGAGCACTAATTAGCAGCAGTTTTGCAAGAATGTTTTCAATTTTCAAGAGCACTAATGCCAATTAGTGTTCCAGACATCTACCCTAAGTATCTCTTCAACAAAGAATACCATTGGAACAAAGCAAATTAGATTTATTTTATTTTTAATTATCGTCAAGGCATGAGTTTCATTTTAAACCAGCTGAGTTACACACTACGTAGAGGTTTATTTTGGTTAAAGGGACAGTCATCACTAAAATTGTTATTGTTTAAAAAGACAAATAACACCTTTACTACTATCAGCTTTGGAGACAACCATCATTGTTAGATTGATATACTTTATAACATTTAAACCTCTACATTTTCTAAGACACTACAGACAGCCTCTTATCACATGCTTTTTTTAAAAAAAAAATCCCCAAGAGACTGCTAATTCATGTGTACTATATGATAACATTGTGCTCTCTCCCGTGGAGTTTGTCGCTGACACTGCACTAATTGGACTAAAATGCAAGTCAATTGATAATATATAAATAGCCATGTGATCAGGGGGCTGTCCTTAGATACAAGATAATCACAGAGGTAAAAAGTATATTAATACAACCATGTTGGTTATGCAAAACTGGGGAATGGGTAATAAAAGGGAATTATCAATCTTTTTTTTTAAACAATACAAATTTTGGAATTAAACTGTTCCTATTATGAAGAAAACAGGTATACATTTATATTTACATTATCATTATAAAGATAAAATTGTTACTGCTAACTTTAAGAGTTTTACATTATGATTGTGATTCTTTAAACCAAGGAAGTAGAACAGCAGATAATTGAAACTATTCCTATGCGGTCGCTTGTTATTGCTGATTTCATGCTATAGATTTAGTTCTTGCTGAAAGTAATTATGCTTTAAATTTGTAGTATTGTGAGTGACTACTTAATGTACATTTATGTGCCATTGTATTAAAGCTTTAACAAGGAATATATTAGTTTTATAATACTTACAGACTACCTTAGCTAAATATTTCATTTTTATTATTCTCTGTAGACTGTTCTTGTATACATTATGTAAATGTTGCACAATGTATTGCAGAATTTAAAACTGAAGTCTGATATTGAAGAAATACATAGATAAAGTGAATATGATTTCAGTATTAATTATGAATTATAGAAATTCTAAGTATCAATTAAAACATTTTTTTTAAAAATAAAATCAATGAAATATTTATTTACAATCAAAGTAATTAAAAAGCTGATACAAACAACCTCTAGTTAGGGGGCGCTATAAGATAAATGGATATAAATGTTAGGCAAATTATAAAGCAAAAACCCACTAAACAATGAGGAATTGGAACACAGGTATAAAGGTGTATATATATAACTGAAAAAATAAATTAGATAAATTAATATATCAAATAATGAACCAACACATATCACTATTAAATAATGTCCATTAATAAATGAAGCTGTTGCTTGATGGTATCGAATAACAAAAATGGGGAAATGCTGCACTCTCCTCACATGAAGATGTCACGGAATCTAAGAAGAAGAAAACAAGAGGCGCCTGTGTGTACCAGTAATAGAGCCAAATACTCACATTCAGTAAACCCTAGTCAGGGTACTCACATTTGTGAGGAGCAATCAGACAGTGCTATTAGGCGCAGACTGGATATTTAGCAGCGATCCAGCTCACTGATCTGCTGGGCTGCAGGAACAGGAGGGCATCAAATCTGAAGAAGATAAGACAGACAAACCGCCTGTGTGTGCCAGTACAAGAACAAATGATTACATAAGAGACTCTCATTCAGGGTACTCACATTTGTGAAGAGCACTCAGACAGTGCTATTAGGCGCAGGCTGGATATTTAGCAGCAACCCAGCTCACTGATTTGCCTGGATGCAGGAACAAGATGGCATCAAATCTGAAGGAGAAGAAAACAGACAGGCCAGGGCCGCCTGAGTGTACCAGTACAATACCAAGTAATATCAAAAGAAACTCTCATTCAGGGTACTCACATTTGTGAAGAGCACTCAGACAGTGCTATTAGACACAGACTGGATATTTAGCAGCAACCCAGCTTACTGATCCAACGATAGCAGGAACCAATGGAACAAAAGAGTCCCAAGGCACAGAGGTCCCAATGGATTAGGAGTGCACATAGATGCTGCAAGGGTGCTACAACAAGTGCAGCCAGAGACTCCCTATGGGAGTGGTAGGTGGGCAGGAAAGGCACGGTTCCAGTATATAAAATGGTAAAAATGATTTAATAAAATGTCACAAATACAAGGTAAAAAATAAATCATAAAAAAATGGAACCAAAAGGTAGGAATGCTAGTTACCCTCCTTTACAGATGCAACATGTTTCTCAGCGCTTACCACGCTGTTTCATCAGGAATACAAACTGAGCTGTAAATAGCCTTTAAATACACTTCCTAGCCTTACCCATGATGATACAAATTAGCACATTAACAACATTAACAGAGTCGCACCTGTGAACTTTCCCTCCTCTAGGGGGAGTTCACAGATACTTAACCCTTTGTAGGAAATGTATATCTCATCAACTAAAAATGCATATACATATATATATATACACATACACACAAGTTTATTACATATGTACATACATACACCTGCATTGGATTTCTTCATTTAATAATAATTGTTATTAATAACCTCAAATAAATATGTCACAAAGGTAAAAACTATCTGTAAACAATGGGGTAATATAAGATGTGTGCTGGACATAATTTCCTCTTACCCAACCTTAATACAAAATTGAATTTTTGTTATTTGTTTTAATTTAGTTGTTTATTGTTTTTTGTTAATTATTGTATATTTGTCAGTATTGAGAACGTTGCAATAGACAATGTTAACAGTGTTGACAATCCTACCCTAAGGAGTCAAATGTGTGATTGTTTTCAATGTAGATACGTTTTTTTGCTCTTCTGAATAAAAGCCAATCCATATGTCCAGATAAAAAGTGAATAAGGTGGTAAACTGGTTATCGTAAATTTGTATACAAAGCTAAATAAAATCAGGGTTTTTCGCCAATCAGAAGAGAGGAAATGCAAATGAACACACCCCATAATTCCCATTGGGTGTTGACAGAATCCTTTCATGTACTAACGTAACTGTCAAGTAACAGAACGGACAGGTAAAAGTCGCAGTCCCGGAAGTACTAAATAATATCCTATAGGCTGTTCGTGAGGGCGCTGCTAAATATCCAGTCTATGCCCAATAGCACTGTCTGAGTGCTCCTAACAAATGTGAGTACCCTTACTAGGGTTTACTGAATGTGAATATTTGGCTCTATTATTGGTACACACAGGCGCCTCTCTTGTTTTCTTCTTCTTTTATTTACACAATCTTTACAATCAAAATGAAAATTATCTGAAGATACTTTAAGTGGTTACAGTCAGAGACAACATATGATATTTTTATAGCAAATAAAATGTTGAATTCTTCTGATCATGCAAGCTACTTTCTCCAGTCCAACCAGATACCACTGTGACTGTATGACCCTGCCTATTAGATCATCTGTGAAAGGATCACCCAAAAATATATTACAGAAAAATGTTAAACTTAAAATGTTATTCGACAAAAACCATTTAATCACATTATAAAAAAATTGCATTAAAGGGACATGGAACCCCAACATTTTCTTTCATGATTTAGATAGATCATACCATTTTTAACCCCTTAATGACAACTGACGTACCAGGTACGTCATGCATTAACTTACAGTTAATGACAATAGACGTACCTGGTACGTCAGTTGTCTAAGAGAGTGCTGGAGCGATCGCAATCGCTTCCAGCAGCTCTCAGGGTATTGCAGTGATGCCTCCATATGGAGGCATCCTGCAATACCCTTTCAGAAGACTCGATGCAGAGAGAGCCACTCTGTGGCCTCTCTGCACCGGTAGCGATGGTGCCGGTTCGTTGGTGGGTGGGAGCATAACAGGGAGGCGGGTGGGCGGCCCATCGCTACCCGGCATCCGGCTCCCTGTAAGTGCAATGTGCCACGCCGGGTGCGGAGAGCGTGCGGGGGCGCCGGCTGCGCGTGCCGCGCGCGGCTGCGACGTGCGCGCGCTTATTAGCTACCCACTGACACCAATGAGGAGGGAAGAGGGGGGGGGAAAAAATAAATATATAAGGATCTGGGAGGGGGAGGGGGTTGGGGTAATTGTGGGGGGGCTGCTACACTACAGAAAACATTTAAAAATGGCAAAAAAAGATAAAAAAAACACTTGTTTTTGGGGCAATTGGGTACTGCAGACAGCTGCCAGTACCCAAGATGGCGGCAATTAGGTAGGGGAGAGGGTTAGAGAGCTGGGGGGGGGGGATCATGGAGGTTGGGGCAAGGCAGGAGTCCATCACAGCTAAAACATTTTATTTTTTTTTTATTAAAAAAAAGAAAAACTCCTTTTATTTAGTACTGGCAGACTTTCTGCCAGTACTTAAGATGGCGGGGACAATTGTGGGGTGGGGGAGGGAAGAGAACATGTTTGGAGGGATCAGGGGGTGGGATGTGTCAGGTGGGAGGCTGATCTCTACCCTAAAGCTAAAATTTAACCCTGCAAGCTCCCTACAACCTACCTAATTAACCCCCTTAACTGCTGGGCATAATTTCCGTGTGGTGCGCCAGCAGCATTTAGCGGCCTTCTACTTACCAAAAGCAACCCTAAAGCCATATAAGTCTGCTATTTCTGAACAAAGGGATCCCAAAGAAGCATTTACAAACCATTTGTGCCTTAATTGCAGAAGCTGTTTGTAAATAATTTCAGTGGGGAAACCTAAAGTTTGTGACAAAATTTGTGAAAAAGTGAACTTTTTTTTTTATTTGATGACATTTGGCGGTGAAATGGTGGCATGAAATATACCAAAATGGCCTGATCAATACTTTGGGTTGTGTTCTAAAAAAAATATATACATGTCAAGGGATATTCAGGTATTCCTGACAGATATCAGGGTTCCAATGTAACCAGCGCTAATTTTGAAAAAAAGTTGTTTGGAAATAGCAAAGTGCTACTTGTATTTATGGCCCTATAACTTGCAAAAAAAGTAAAGAACATGTAAACATTGGGTATTTCTAAACTCAGGACAAAATTTAGAAACTATTTAGCATAGGTGTTTTTTGGTGATTGTATATGTGTAACAGATTTTTGGGGGTCAAAGTTAGAAAAAGTGTGTTTTTTTTCACTTTTTTCCTCATATTTTATATTTTTTTTATAGGAAATTATAAGATATGATGAAATAATGGTATCCTTAGAAAGTCCATTTAATGGCGAGAAAAAACGGTATATAATATGTGTGAGTACCAGTAAATGAGTAAGAGGGAAATTACAGCTAAACACAAACACTGCAGAAATGTAAAAATAGCCATTGTCATTAAGGGTAAGAAAATGAAAAATGGTCTGGTCATTAAGGGGTTAAACAACTTTACAATTTACATTTTAGAATGAAAACAAATTAGATAATAGAAATTAATTGGAAAGTTGTTTAAATGGGATGCTCTCTCTCTTTTCTTTCCTTTCCCCTTCCTTTCCTTCTCCTTCTTTTCTCCCTTACCCCTCCTCTTCCCTTTCTCTCTTTTTCCCCCTTCCCCTTTCTGCTTCCAAAGAGAGAGAGAGAAAAAAAAATTTCCAACAGAAAATCACAAAGAATAGGAAATATTAGTTGAGAAAAATCATTTTTCTTTGGTTCTTATTTCAATTTATCTTAGTAGCAAACTAGATATATAATGTTTACTTGATTTTGTATTGATATTTTATGTTTTGTAATTGCTTATTTCTGCCTTGTAATTTCTTGTTGTTATTTGTTTTTCCTCTTCTTTTCTATTGTACATATAAATATGTTGGAAATCAATAAAAATATAATGGAAAACAAATGGAATGCTCTATCTGAATCATGAAAGGAAAAAAGGGGTTCATGTCCCTTTAATTATTTTGACCACTTATTCTGTTATTTAATTCTGCAAAAAGTGATTTTACCTCTATGGCCAACAGGCCATTTAATAGTTGCTTTATCAGTGTGGGAGCTCATTTGAATCTGTCACTAAAGGGACAGTAAAATAAGTCAAAATTAAAGGGACAGTCAACACCAGAATTTTTGTTGTTTAAAAAGAAAGAGAATCCCTTTACTTTCCCAATTCCACAGTTTTGCATAACCAACACTGTTAAAGAAATACACTTTTTACCTCTGTAATTACCTTGTATCTAAGCCTCTGCAAACTGCCTCCTTATTTCAGTTCTTTTGACAGACTTGCCTTCTAGTGGTCAAAATGCATTCGGATTAGAGGCAGTCTTGAAGGTCTAAGAAATTAACATATGAACCTCCTAGAATTAGCTTTCAACTAAGAATACAAAGAATACAAAGCAAAATTGGTGATAAAAGTAAATTGGAAGGTTGTTTAAAATTACAGTACATGCCCTATTTAAATCATAAACCAAAGAAGATATATTTGAACCAGCTCCGTCCACAGTATAGACAGTGGAGTGTGATCTGCAATGTTTGGAGAATTAGAGCGCAATCAAAGGCATTCAAAAGCATCAAAAGTTCCCCATTTAATATGCCAGAGGTTATAAGTGTATCCTGCATATGGCAGAAAGAAGTCACAAAAAAACACGGACGATTATCTCACCACCCTCGGTAATTGGACTTCTCTGCCAAAACAGGACAGAGCACTTCAGTGGCAGTCAGTAACTCCAGTATGCAATTCTGCGATCTCCTTACTCGGGCTCCGTGTTACATCCGGGTTTCAAGTAAAACACACTCCTCCTGTAGTTGCCCAATAGCGTACTCATTAGAATGTAACAGAAGACAGCTGATCCACAATAGAAAACTCAAAGGTGTCGTGCTTAGTCAGGGAACGCGGGTAAACTTCAAGAACAAAAAAAATAGCTGGCACATCTTCAAAAAAGTTAAAAAGTCTTTTATTAGGGTACACTTTAAAAAATTAACAAGCGGTTTTGCAAAGCCAAAGAATTACGCCTTACATGTTTTGGCTGTTAAGCCTTACTCATAAGCGTTAGTTCACTCTAAGACAACAATTAATAGGGCTCGCCCCCCTCACTCATAGGTTAATTCATAACATGTGACTAACCATACCTTTTACCTGGGTTAAGGTGGAATGAAGGAATAAAGGCCCACAAATAGTTTAAGATGGTAAACACAAACTTAAATCAAAATAATAAGTGACCAATGGCAGTAAAACAATATTTGTTCAAAAATATTAACTGAGTTACAACACAAATTAGGTACAATGAAATACCCTAATTTAAATTGATTATAAAATTAAATTGTAAAATATTTAATTAATGACCATACAGAAAATAGAAAATCCATAGTTGAGTTAAGCTGATTAAGTTCAATTTAGTTTTGATAAATTCAGCATAAAATTCATATTAAATTGGACAATTTTTCCCAGAAATTAATCAAGTCAAATGATGAATTGAAAACCTTTTGGTATACGTGCATCCAAAATTAAAAATCCAAAAGGCTTCACGTTTAAAGAGTAATTTACTCATATTGCCCTCTCGTCTGGGAAGTTTCACTAATTCAATGACAATCCATTTAATTGTCTTGTTAACACTATTGTGTTTCAATGTAAAGTGGTTAGCCAACTCAGAGCAACCATCCTGTCTTTTAATGTCAGAAAGATGTTCTCGGACTCTTTCTCTGACTCACGTGTCGTAAACCTATGTACTGTTTGTTGTACAGGTACACCAAATCATATAAACTAAATTTTTTGATCTACAATTAACACAGGTGTCAAGTTCATATCTTTTGCCATTAACTTTTGACTCAAAAAGTTTTGGACATACTTCCAAAGCCACAGGGAATGCAGTGGCTGTAGCCACACTTATGCATCCCCTTGACCTGGAGCCAAGAGCTGGTGGGCCCTATCACTTTTTAAGTTTCACTCGGTGACAGTAAGTTACCTAAAGTGACACCCTTGCGATAAGAAAAGTTACAACCTTGTTTAACCACATCTTGTAAACTGTCATCAGCCAAAAGCATTGGAAATTGTCTTCTACAACATTACAGATCTGATGGTATTCAGACGAAAATTGAGTTACAAAACTTACTTTGTCTGAAAAATGCTTAGATTGATTATTTCTCAACAGATCTCTAAGAAGAGTTTCACGACTAATGCCATTAACCTCTGCCTTTGCTTTTTGAATTATGTTTTTATTATAACCCCTCTCCAAAATTACGTTTGGCTTCTGATTAATTACCCACTTAATGATGGACTAGGGGACCTGTTTGGGGTGATTACTCTTTCTGTGAAGAATGGTATTGCCCTGATATAGGTTTTCTATATATTGTGGTCTCAACCTTTGCTGTTAATGTGATTAACACTAAAGTGATATCCAAAAAATTAATTTTCTCATCATTACACTCGTGGGTAAACTTGAGACCACAAGGGTTATCATTAAGTAAGATATGAAATCTCCAATTCGTCAATCATCACCAGACCAGACCAAAAGAAGGTCATCAATATAGCGATAATAAGTGTGAATATCGAAGATTAAAGGATTTCTATCACCATAGACAAAAAGGGACTCCCCACCCAACCCATAGTCAATTTGCATAAGAAGGGGCAAACTTTACCCCCATGGCGGTTTCACGAATTTGGAGATAGTACTTATCCTGAAAAGTAAAATAGTTATGGGTCAGTAGGAAATTGTCACTTCAATCAGGTAACTTACAAAGGTCGAAGTATAATCTGTGCAATTAGTCAAAAAGTATTCAATCGCTCTTAAATCCACTTGGTGTGGGATTGAAGAATAAATGAGACTATGTCCACTGTCAGCCAGCAGTCGCTATGGTTACACTGACATTTTTCAAACCTTTGAAGTACCTGTTTTGTATCTCTTAGATAGCTTGGAAGTTTTAAAACTAAAGGTTGGAGTATGCTATCCATCCATTCAGGCAATTTTTCACAGAGTGAGCCAATACCAGAAACTATGGGATGACCTTTAATGTCTATTAGAGATTTGTGTACCTTTGGAAGGACATGAAAAACTTGGAGTAATAGGTTGCTGAACATACAGAAAATTGAATGTGTCTGATCAAGATGGCAGCCGCTAGACATCTATCTAATAATGACTTCAATTGAACTTTAAAGGCATTAGCGGGGTTGTGGTCTAATAAAATATAATCATCCTTATTGTTAAGTTGTCTCATTATTTCCTCAATATAGGAAGATTTTTGCCACACTACCACACTTCCGCCCTTGTCCGCAGTTTTAATTACCAGATAAGTATTATTTTTAAGGAAATCTAAGGCCAATTTTTCTTCTTGGTTAAATTACTGGCAACTTTTCTTGGCAGGCGTGACAGCACTCACCAAGTCTGACTCGATTCTTTTTTGGAAATTAACTAAGATCTCCCCTCTTGAATGAATTGGGTAAAATATTGATTTTGGTTTGAATCCTACATGTGAGTCCGTCACACCATCCAAAGTGTTGCTTTCATAATCTAGATCTGTCAAATTCTGTATGTCATTCAACTCTGCAAAGGTTAAACTTGTCTCCTCAGAATTGTCGTCAGTAGAGTTAGAGTTAATAGTCACTGGTCCACTAAAAGCTTGTGTCTGAGTGGATAAAAAGTGTTTTTTAAGAGTGAGTTGTCTGATGAATTTGTTAACATATACTAAAGTTTGGAATAAATTAAATTTTGAAGTAGGTACAAATCCCAAACCGAGACCCAAAACTTTCTTTTCAGTATTACTGAGTACAGTAACATATTTACTTAGATTTATCACATTGTCAGTACATAGTATTTCACTGCCATTTATGCTACATATTTGTTCTGACCTCGACCTCTCCTCAACTGATACCCTTGTTTGATTGTGTGACATGTTGTTTCCTCTTGACACCCCCCCCCCCTCCTCGGATTCATTGGAGGTTCCTGAAAAACCTGATCAATTTCTGATTGTTCAGAAATTGGGGTTAATTATATTATCAGTGTGTACTGTAGATGTTGAATATTTGTTTTTTGCTTTCGGTTTGGTGATATGTTGTCCCTCAGTAGAGAAGTTAGAAAAAGCCACTGTTTTTTGGGGGAGAGATTCTTTAAAATAGGTCTTGATGCGCTATTACTACTATTTTCTGGTTCTGAGTGACAATCCTCTCCTGAATCTGTGTCATTACTGGTGTTGCTGCCATGTCCTCTATTCATATTATACTCTAGGACCCCTACTCCTTGATCTACCTATGTTTTTCCTTTGCCATATATAAACTTTACCTGAATTATAGTCTGCCTGATCCCTCATGTATTTACTATGTTTGATAAGAGTTAATTCTTTTTTCAATGTGGCTATTGTTTCTTTTAACATTATATCAAAATCTTTTACTTGCTCTCAAAAGTGCATAGATCAAGGTTCAGATTGAAGTGTAAAGATTTGTTCCCTAACCTTCAAAAGTTGACTGTCCTTAAATTCTATGATAAAGACATTAATTTAAAGGAACACTCAGATAAAGTTATTCCATCGGTCTATGAAATCCCTTGTCTTCAACCAAAAAAGTCGGAATTTTTCTTATCCTTAACCCTCTAGGTATAATTCTGAGGTGTATGTACCGTTCAATAGTCCATTTGTCCCATTTGAGCTTGGTTTCCTTTATCATCAAATGTTCCATCTGTAAAAAAATTTATCTCCTAGAGGGTTAACCAAATTAGTCTCTGAAAATATATTTTCAAAATCCTCTTCCAAAGTATCTAAATTTTCCACTGAAGTTAGGGAATAAAAGTCATTAGACTCCTCCGTGCTTCCAAGAGCTTCTGTCATTTTAAATCCAATAATTGTCAAAAGATCAAAAAAATGAACAAAATGAAAGAACAAATTCAAATACAAAAGTTTATAACAGACTGTCTCTTTAAATCTTAAAGGTCTTGAAAAGCTTGAAAAACTTAAACACTGTGGGATCTCACAATCCAAGTTAACCCAGTGTAATCCAGTATGGAAAAATAAGTATATTTATAGTGTGGATTGCAGAAGGAGATATATGCAAGGGCAATATATACTGTGTGAGCAAACAGTAATAATATATCAATCAAACTCCCAGTTGTTTGAAACAAAGAATCCAAAACCAAAGAAGATATATTTGAACCAGCTCCATCCACAGTATAGACAGTGAGTGTGATTGCAATGTTTGGAGAATAGAGCGCAATCAAAGGCATTCAAAAGCATCAAAAGTTCCCATTTAATATGCCAGAGGTTATAAGTGTATCCTGCATACGTGTGAGGATTCCAGTCCTCCTTTTCTTTTTCGCCAGTGATCACATGTTCAGTGCTGCTACAACCCCTATTTAAAGGGACATTAAACCCACATTTTTTCTTTCATGATTTAGATAGAGAATACCATTTTCAACAACTTTCTAATTTACTTCAATTATCTAATTTGCTTCATTCTCTTGATATTCTTTCCTGAAAAGCATATCTAGATAGGCTCAGTAGCTTATGATTGGTAGCTGCACATAGATGCCTCATGTGATTGGCTCACCAATGTGCACTGCTATTTCTTTAACAAAGGATATCTAAAGATTGCAGCAAAATAGATAATAGAAGTAAATTGGAATGTTGTTTAAAATTGTATTCTCTATCTGAATTGTGAAAGAAAATTTTTGGGTTTAATGGCCCTTTAAGTAATCAAATCACCTTAAACAGGTGCTTAGTTATTGTGCTTTCAAGCCGAAGCTACGCCTGTCCTGTGTCTCTCCAATATATTAGTTATTAGAGGATTCTCCCCATATCTGTTGTTGCCGTGTTCAATTGGGTTTTGAGCTACAATACCTGCCGTCAGCATTGACCTCCGGACTTCCAAGTTATTACAAACAAAGACACTGCAGACTGCTGCATAGCAAGAAATTTCATTACCATTTCGTCTGAACTCAGCATCACTGCATACAGACTCCTATACCAGGCTCCTTGTCTGTGTTCGGTTGAACTGTTCCTGTTATGGAACTTGGACACGCCCCCTAAAGGAAACTCTCAGCTGATTGGTAAGCGGCACACAATCCTGTCACTGCTGCTGCATAGTAGAAATGGATCAGTAACGCTCTGCCTCCTCCACATAGCTGCACTGAAACTAACGGACGCTATCCTCAGCCGCAGTCTTAGCCATTCTCTGCTTCAGCATTTGTACGCTCCTACCCCCAGCAGCTGATATCTAGTGATGTCGCGAACCTAAAATTTTCGGTTCGCGAACCGCGAACTCGAACTTCCGGGATTGTTCGCGAACGCGCGAACCGTGCGAACTGCCATTGAATTTAATAGAAAGGCGAACTTTAAAACCTACAAGGACTCTTTCTGGCCACAATAGTGATGGAAAAGTTGTTTCAAGGGTACTAACACCTGGACTGTTGCATGCTGGAGGGGGATCCCTGGCAAAACTCCCATGGAAAATTACATAGTTGATGCAGAGTCTGCTTTTAAGCCATAATGGGTCTAAATCAACTAACATTCCCAAAGTGGCTGTCTCAAAACATCCCGGACAGAAGATAGATTGATAGTGATAGATAGGATAGATAGATATACATAGATTGATAGTTAGATAGAATCGATAGAAGAGAAATAGATAGATTTGTTAGGTATATAATTACCCTAATAAATTCTAATAATCAAACATGCGTTCTTGGACCCAACTAGCTTGTGTCAATTAGTACTTTTCTTAGCACTTTAATCCCTGTTCCCCCCCCCCCTATCGTGGGAGTTCTATATGGCCTGCCAGATTACCCTGAAAAATTATAATAATAAGACATGTGGTCTGCTACCTATTTTAACGAGGTTGTGTTTTAAGTACTACCATTCTTAGGACTTTAATCTCTGTAACTCCCCCTATTTGGTGAGGTCTATACGGCCTGGATGATTACCCATACAAAATATAATAATAAGACATCTGCTCTTGGTCTGCGACCCATGGTAACTATGTTGTGTTAATTAGTAATGTCCTTCGCATTTTAATAGCTGTTACTCATACTCACCCTATCGGTGGAGGTCTATATGGCCTGCATGATTACCCTTACAAAATATAACAACCAAACATATGTTCTGGGACCCATGGTAAGTAGGTTGTGTTATGTAGTACTGTTCTTTGCATTTTCATACCTGTTACAACACCAAATGGTGGCAGGTCTATCTGTCCTTCATGATTAGCTGCACCCAAACCCCAAAAAAAGCCGAGTGGTCTTAGACTAACACCCATGGCTAACTCTGTTGTTTCAATTAGTACTATTCTTAGCACTTTCATCCCTTTTACGGGCGGTCTACATGGCCATCATGATTAGCCGAACAAAATATTACAATCCAACCTTTGCTCAGTCTTCATAGGCCCTTCATTGTCTGTATTTTGATAGTACAGTTCTTATTATTTTTATAGCTGATACAACACCGAATGTTGTCAGCTCTATATGGCCTGCATGATTAGCTGCACCCAATACAAAAATAAATCCAAGCGGTCTTGGATTAACACCCATGGCTAACTCTGTTGTTTCAAGTAGTACTATTCTTAGCACTTTCATCTCATCATCCCTGTTACTTCCAGGACTCACGGTGGTGGTGGTCTACATGGCCATCATGATTAGCCTAACCAAATACTACAATCCAACCTTGGCTCAGTCTTCCTAAGGCCCTTCATTGGCTGTATTTTGGTAGTACTGTTCTTATTACTACATGGTGGTCTACATGGCCATCATGATTAGCCTAACCAAATACTACAATCCAACCTTGGCTCAGTCTTCCTAAGGCCATTCATTGGCTGTATTTTGGTAGTACTGTTCTTATTAGTTTAATAGCTGATACGACACCGAATGTTGTCAGCTCTATATGGCCTGCATGAATAGCCGCACCCAAAGCCAAAAAAAAGCCAAGCGGTTTTGCACTAACACCCATGGCTAACTCTGTGTTGTTTCAAGTTCTACAATTCTTAGCTCTTTCATCTCATCATCCCTGTTACTTCCAGGACTCTCGGTGGTGGTGGTCTACATGGCCATCATGATTAGCCTAACCAAATACTACAATCCAACCTTGGCCCAGTCTTCCTAAGGCCCTTCATTGGCTGTATTTTGGTAGTACTGTTCTTATTAGTTTAATAGCTGATACGACACAGAATGTTGTCAGCTCTATATGGCCTGCATGAATAGCCGCACCCAAAGCCAAAAAAAAGCCAAGCGGTTTTGCACTAACACCCATGGCTAACTCTGTTGTTTCAAGTTCTACTATTCTTAGCTCTTTCTTCTCATCATCCCTGTTACTTCCAGGACTCTCGGTGGTGGTGGTCTACATGGCCATCATGATTAGCCTAACCAAATACTACAATCCAACCTTGGCCCAGTCTTCCTAAGGCCCTTCATTGGCTGTATTTTGGTAGTACTGTTCTTATTAGTTTAATAGCTGATACGACACCGAATGTTGTCAGCTCTATATGGCCTGCATGAATAGCTGCACCCAAAGCCAAAAAAAGCCAAGCGGTTTTGCACTAAAATCCATGGCTAACTCTGTTGTTTCAAGTTCTACTATTCTTAGCTCTTTCATCTCATCATCCCTGTTACTTCCAGGACTCTCGGTGGTGGTGGTCTACATGGCCATCATGATTAGCCTAACCAAATACTACAATCCAACCTTGGCTCAGTCTTCCTAAGGCCCTTCATTGGCTGTATTTTGGTAGTACGGTCATCCTTTTGAATAAAAGATTACAGTAAAGGCATTGATTTTAGAAACCCACAGATCATTATTTGCAACCGTGAATTTAGCAAAAAAAATTGATTACACACCCGTCACACTTATTTATGCTCAGGCCTTTTTAATACGAGGGTCCCGGAGCCTCAACCGAAACAACAGCATGAAAGAGGAGATATGTCATCCTTTTGAATAAAAGATTACAGGAAAGGCATTGATTTTAGAAACCCACAGATCATTATTTGCAACCGTGAAATTAGACAAAAACATTGATTACACAGCCGTGACACTTATTTATGCTCAGGCCTTTTTAATACAAGGGTCCCGGAGCCTCAACCGAAACAACAGCATGAAAGAGGAGATATGTCATCCTTTTGAATAAAAGATTACAGTAAAGGCATTGATTTTAGAAACCCACAGATCATTATTTGCAACCGTGAATTTAGAAAAAAAAATTGATTACACAGCCGTGACACTTATTTATGCTCAGGCCTTTTTAATACGAGGGTCCCGGAGCCTCAACCGAAACAACAGCATGAAAGAGGAGATATGTCATCCTTTTGAATAAAAGATTACAGGAAAGGCATTGATTTTAGAAACCCACAGATCATTATTTGCAACCGTGAATTTAGAAAAAAAAACTGATTACACAGCCGTGACACTTATTTATGCTCAGGCCTTTTTAATACGAGGGTCCCGGAGCCTCAACCGAAACAACAGCATGAAAGAGGAGATATGTCATCCTTTTGAATAAAAGATTACAGGAAAGGCATTGATTTTAGAAACCCACAGATCATTATTTGCAACCGTGAAATTAGACAAAAACATTGATTAGACAGCCGTGACACTTATTTATGCTCAGGCCTTTTTAATACGAGGGTCCCGGAGCCTCAACCGAAACAACAGCATGAAAGAGGAGATGTATCATCCTTTTGAATAAAAGATTACAGGAAAGGCATTGATTTTAGAAACCCACAGATCATTATTTGCAACCGTGAATTTAGAAAAAAAAAATTGATTACACAGCCGTGACACTTATTTATGCTCAGGCCTTTTTAATACGAGGGTCCCGGAGCCTCAACCGAAACAACAGCATGAAAGAGGAGATATGTCATCCTTTTGAATAAAAGATTACAGGAAAGGCATTGATTTTAGAAACCCACAGATCATTATTTGCAACCGTGAAATTAGAAAAAAACATTGATTACACAGCCGTGACACTTATTTATGCTCAGGCCTTTTTAATACGAGGGTCCCGGAGCCTCAACCGAAACAACAGCATGAAAGAGGAGATATTTTATCCTTTTGAATAAAAGATTACAGGAAAGGCATTGATTTTAGAAACCCACAGATCATTATTTGCAACCGTGAAATTAGAAAAAAACATTGATTAGACAGCCGTGACACTTATTTATGCTCAGGCCTTTTTAATACGAGGGTCCCGGAGCCTCAACCGAAACAACAGCATGAAAGAGGAGATATGTCATCCTTTTGAATAAAAAATTACAGGAAAGGCATTGATTTTAGAAACCCACAGATCATTATTTGCAACCGTGAATTTAGAAAAAAACATTGATTACACAGCCGTGACACTTATTTATGCTCATGCCTTTTTAATACGAGGGTCCCGGAGCCTCAACCGAAACAACAGCATGAAAGAGGAGATATGTCATCCTTTTGAATAAAAGATTACAGGAAAGGCATTGATTTTAGAAACCCACAGATCATTATTTGCAACCGTGAAATTAGACAAAAACATTGATTAGACAGCCGTGACACTTATTTATGCTCAGGCCTTTTTAATACAAGGGTCCCGGAGCCTCAACCGAAACAACAGCATGAAAGAGGAGATATGTCATCCTTTTGAATAAAAGATTACAGGAAAGGCATTGATTTTAGAAACCCACAGATCATTATTTGCAACCGTGAATTTAGAAAAAAACATTGATTACACAGCCGTGACACTTATTTATGCTCAGGCCTTTTTAATACGAGGGTCCCAGAGGCTCAACCGAAACAACAGCATGAAAGAGGAGATATGTCATACTTTTGAATAAAAGATTACAGGAAAGGCATTGATTTTAGAAACCCACAGATCATTATTTGCAACCGTGAAATTAGAAAAAAACATTGATTACACACCCGTCACACTTATTTATGCTCAGGCCTTTTTAATACGAGGGTCCCGGAGCCTCAACCGAAACAACAGCATGAAAGAGGAGATATGTCATCCTTTTGAATAAAAGATTACAGGAAAGGCATTGATTTTAGAAACCCACAGATCATTATTTGCAACCGTGAATTTAGAAAAAAAAACTGATTACACAGCCGTGACACTTATTTATGCTCAGGCCTTTTTAATACGAGGGTCCCGGAGCCTCAACCGAAACAACAGCATGAAAGAGGAGATATGTCATCCTTTTGAATAAAAGATTACAGGAAAGGCATTGATTTTAGAAACCCACAGATCATTATTTGCAACCGTGAAATTAGACAAAAACATTGATTAGACAGCCGTGACACTTATTTATGCTCAGGCCTTTTTAATACGAGGGTCCCGGAGCCTCAACCGAAACAACAGCATGAAAGAGGAGATGTATCATCCTTTTGAATAAAAGATTACAGGAAAGGCATTGATTTTAGAAACCCACAGATCATTATTTGCAACCGTGAATTTAGAAAAAAAAAATTGATTACACAGCCGTGACACTTATTTATGCTCAGGCCTTTTTAATACGAGGGTCCCGGAGCCTCAACCGAAACAACAGCATGAAAGAGGAGATATGTCATCCTTTTGAATAAAAGATTACAGGAAAGGCATTGATTTTAGAAACCCACAGATCATTAATTGCAACCGTGAAATTAGAAAAAAACATTGATTACACAGCCCGTGACACTTATTTTATGCTCAGGGCCTTTTTAATATACGAGGGTCCCTCCGGGAGGCCTCAAACCGAAACAACAGCATGAAAGAAGGAGCTATTTTATCCTTTTGAATAAAAGATTACAGGAAAGGCATTGATTTTAGAAACCCACAGATCATTATTTGCAACCGTGAAATTAGAAAAAAAACATTGATTAGACAGCCGTGACACTTATTTATGCTCAGAGCCTTTTTAATACGGAGGGTCCGGAGCCTCAACCCCGAAACAACAGCATGAAAGAGGAGATATGTCATCCTTTTGAATAAAAAAGTTACAGGAAAGGCATTGATTTTAGAAACCCACAGATCATTATTTGCAACCGTGAATTTAGAAAAAAAACATTGATTACACAGCCCGTGACACTAATTATGCTCAGGCCTTTTTAAATACGAGGGTCCCCGGAGCCTCAACAAAATACAACAACAGCATGAAAGAGGAGATATGTCATCCTTTTGAATAAAAGATTACAGGAAAGGCATTGATATTTGAAACCCACAGATCATTATTTGCACCGTGAATTTAGAAAAAAACATTGATTACACACCCGTCAACTTATTTATGCTCATTGCCTTTTTAATACGAGGGTCCCGGAGCCTCAACCGAAACAACCGCATGAAAGAGGAGATATGTCATCCTTTTGAATAAAAGATTACAGGAAAGGCATTGATTTTAGAAACCCACAGATCATTATTTGCAACCGTGAAATTAGACAAAAACATTGATTAGACAGCCGTGACACTTATTTGATGCTCAGGCCATTCTTAATACAAGGGTCCCCGGAGCCTCAACCGAAACAACAGCATGAAAGAGGAGATATGTCATCCTTTGATAAAAGATTACAGGAAAGGCATTGATTTTAGAAACCCACAGATCATTATTTGCAACCGTGAAATTTAGAAAAAAAACATTGATTACACAGCCGTGACACTTATTTATGCTCAGGCCTTTTTAATACGAGGGGTCCCAGTAGCTCAACCTAAACAACAGCATGAAAGAGGAGATATGTCATACCTTTTGAATAAAAGATTACAGGGAAAGGCATTGATTTTAGAAACCCCACAGATCATTATTTGCAACCGTGAAATTAGAAAAAAACATTGATTACAACACCGTCACACTTATTTATGCTCCAGCCTTTTTTAATACGAGGGTCCCAGAGCCTCAACCGAAACAACAGCATGAAAGAGGAGATATGGTCATACTTTTGAATAAAAGATTACAGGAAAGGCATTGATTTTAGAAACCCACAGATCATTATTTGCGACCGTGAAATTAGAAAAAAACATTGATTACACAGCCGTGACACTTATTTATGCTCAGGCCTTTTTAATACGAGGGTCCCGGAGGCCTCAACCGAAACAACAGCAATGAAAGGAGTAGATATGTCATCCTTTTGAATAAAAGATTACAGGAAAGGCATTGATTTTAGAAACCCACAGATCATTATTGCAACCGGTGAAAATTAGAAAAAAACATTGATTACACACCCGTCACACTTATTTATGCTCCAGCCTTTTTAATACGAGGGTTTCCAGAGCCTCAAACCGAAACAACAGCATGAAAGAAGGATATGTCATACTTTTGAATAAAAGATTACAGGAAAGGCATTGATTTTAGAAACCCACAGATCATTATTTTGCAGCCGTGAAATTAGAAAAAAACATTGATTACACAGCCGTGACACTTATTTACTGCTCAGGCCTTTTAATACGAGGGTCCCGGGAGCATCAACCGAAACAACAGCATGAAAGAGGAGATATGTCATCCTTTTGAATAAAAGATTACAGGAAAGGCATTGATTTTAGGAAACCCACAGATCATTATTTGCAACCGTGAATTTAGAAAAAGAACATTGATTAAACAGCCGTGACACTTATTTATGCTCAGGCCTTTTTTAATACGAGGGTCCCGGAGCCTCAACCAAAACAACAGCATGAAAGAGGGAGTATATGTCATCCTTTTGAATAAAACATTACAGGGGAAAGGCATGATTGTTAGAAACCCACAGATCATTATTGCAACCGTGAAAGTTAGACAAAAACATTGATTAGAGAGCCGTGAAACTTATTTATGCTCCAGCCTTTTTAATACGAGGGTCCCGGAGCCTCAACCGAAACAACAGCATGAAAGAGGAGATATGTCATCCTTTTGAATAAAAGATTACAGGAAGGAGCATTGATTTTAGAAACCCACAGATCATTATTTGCAACCGTGAAATTAGACAAAAACATTGATTAGACAGCCGTGACACTTATTTATGCTCAGGCCTTTTTAATACGAGGGTCCCGGAGCCTCAACCGAAACAACAGCATGAAAGGAGGAGATATATCATTCCTTTTGAATAAAAGATTACAGGAAAGGCATTGATTTTAGAAACCCACAGATCATTATTTGCAACCGTGAATTTAGAAAAATACATTGATATACTACAGCCGTGACACTTATTTATGCTCAGGCCTTTTTAATACGAGGGTCCCGGAGGCTCAACCGAAACAACAGCATGAAAGAGGGAGATAGTCATCCTTTGAATAAAAGATTACAGGAAAGGCATTGATTTTAGAACCCAGCAGATCATTATTTGCAACCGTGAAATTAGAAAAAAACATTGATTACACACCCGTGACACTTATTTATGCTCCGGCCTTTTTAATACGAGGGTCCCGGAGCCTCAACCGAAACAACAGCATGAAAGAGGAGATATGTCATCCTTTTGAATAAAAGATTACAGGAAAGGCATTGATTTTAGAAACCCACAGATCATTATTTGCAACCGTGAAATTAGAAAAAAACATTGATTACACAGCCGTGACACTTATTTATGCTCAGGCCTTTTTAATACGAGGGTCCCGGAGCATCAACCGAAACAACAGCATGAAAGAGGAGATATGTCATCCTTTTGAATAAAAGATTACAGGAAAGGCATTGATTTTAGAAACCCACAGATCATTATTTGCAACCGTGAAATTAGAAAAAAACATTGATTACACACCCGTCACACTTATTTATGCTCCAGCCTTTTTAATACGAGGGTCCCAGAGCCTCAACCGAAACAACAGCATGAAAGAGGAGATATGTCATACTTTTGAATAAAAGATTACAGGAAAGGCATTGATTTTAGAAACCCACAGATCATTATTTGCGACCGTGAAATTAGAAAAAAACATTGATTACACAGCCGTGACACTTATTTATGCTCAGGCCTTTTTAATACGAGGGTCCCGGAGGCTCAACCGAAACAACAGCATGAAAGAGGAGATATGTCATCCTTTTGAATAAAAGATTACAGGAAAGGCATTGATTTTAGAAACCCACAGATCATTATTTGCAACCGTGAAATTAGAAAAAAACATTGATTACACACCCGTCACACTTATTTATGCTCCAGCCTTTTTAATACGAGGGTTCCAGAGCCTCAACCGAAACAACAGCATGAAAGAGGAGATATGTCATACTTTTGAATAAAAGATTACAGGAAAGGCATTGATTTTAGAAACCCACAGATCATTATTTGCAGCCGTGAAATTAGAAAAAAACATTGATTACACAGCCGTGACACTTATTTATGCTCAGGCCTTTTTAATACGAGGGTCCCGGAGCATCAACCGAAACAACAGCATGAAAGAGGAGATATGTCATCCTTTTGAATAAAATATTACAGGAAAGGCATTGATTTTAGAAACCCACAGATCATTATTTGCAACCGTGAATTTAGAAAAGAAAATTGATTAAACAGCCGTGACACTTATTTATGCTCAGGGGCCTTTTTAATACGAGGGTCCCGGAGCCTCAACCAAAACAACAGCATGAAAGAGGAGATATGTCATCCTTTGTGAATAAAACATTACAGGAAAGGCATTGATTTTAGAAACCCACAGTATCATTATTTTGCAACAGTGGAAATTAGACAAAAACATTGATTAGAGAGCCGTGACACTTATTTATGCTCAGCCTTATTTAATACGAGGGTCCCGGAGCTCTCAACCGAAACAACAGCATGAAAGAGGAGATATGTCATCCTTTTGAATAAAAGATTACAGGAAAGGCATTGATTTTAGGAAACCCACAGATCATTATTTGCAACCGTGAAATTAGACAAAAACATTGATTAGGACAGCCGTGACACTTATTTTATGCTCAGGGAGCCTTTTTAATACGAGGTCCCGGAGCCTCAACCGAAACAACAGCATGAAAGAGGAGGATATATCATCCTTTTGAATAAAAGATTACAGGAAAGGCATTGATTTTAGAAACCCACAGATCATTATTTTGCAACCATGAATTTAGAAAAAAATCATTGATTACACAGCTGTGACACTTATTTATGCTCAGAGGCCTTTTTAATACGAGGGTCCAGGAGACTCAAGCCGAAACGAACAGCATGAAAGAGGAGATATGTCATCCTTTTGAATAAAAGATTACAGGAAAGGGCATTGATTTTAGAAACCCACACAGATCATTATTTGCAACCGTGAAATTAGAAAAAAACATTGATTACACACCCGGTGACACTTATTTTTTGCTCCGGCCTTTTTAATACGAGGGTCCCGGAGCCTCAACCGAAACAACAGCATGAAAGAGGAGATATGTCATCCTTTTGAATAAAAGATTACAGGAAAGGCATTGATTTTAGAAACCCACAGATCATTATTTGCAACCGTGAAATTAAGAAAAAAACATTGATTACACAGCCGTGACACTTATTTATGCTCTCAGGCCTTTTTAATACGAGGGTCCCCGGAAGCAATCAACCGAAACAACAGCATGAAAGAGGAGATATGTCATCCTTTTGAATAAAAATATTACAGGAAAGGCATTGATTTTAGGAAACCCACAGAACATTATTTGCAAACCGTGTATGATTTAGAAAAGAAAATTGATTAAACAGCCGTGACACTTATTTATGCGCTCAGGCCTTTTTAATATAGAGGGTCCCGAGCCTCAACCTAAAACAACAGCATGAAAGAGGAGGATATGTCATCCTTTGAAAAAAAGATTACAGGAAAGGCATTGATTTTAGAAACCCACAGATCATTATTTGCAACCGTGAAATTAGACAAAAACATTGATTAGACAGCCGTGACACTTATTTATGCTCAGGCCTTTTTAATACGAGGGTCCCGGAGCCTCAACCGAAACAACAGCATGAAAGAGGAGATATGTCATCCTTTTGAATAAAAGATTACAGGAAAGGCATTGATTTTAGATACCCACAGATCATTATTTGCAACCGTGAAATTAGACAAAAACATTGATTAGACAGCCGTGACACTTATTTATGCTCAGGCCTTTTTAATACGAGGGTCCCGGAGCCTCAACCAAAACAACAGCATGAAAGAGGAGATATGTCATCCTTTTGAATAAAAGATTATAGGAAAGGCATTGATTTTAGAAACCCACAGATCATTATTTGCAACCGTGAATATAGAAAAAAACATTGATTACACAGCCGTGACACTTATTTATGCTCAGGCCTTTTTAATACGAGGGTCCCGGAGGCTCAACCGAAACAACAGCATGAAAGAGGAGATATGTCATCCTTTTGAATAAAAGATTACAGGAAAGGCATTGATTTTAGAAACCCACAGATCATTATTTGCAACCGTGAAATTAGAAAAAAACATTGATTACACAGCCGTGACACTTATTTATGCTCAGGCCTTTTTAATACGAGGGTCCCGGAGCCTCAACCGAAACAACAGCATGAAAGAGGAGATATGTCATCCTTTTGAATAAAAGATTACAGGAAAGGCATTGATTTTAGAAACCCACAGATCATTATTTGCAACCGTGAATTTAGAAAAAAACATTGATTACACAGACGTGACACTTATTTATGCTCAGGCCTTTTTAATACGAGGGTCCCGGAGG
Source organism: Bombina bombina (assembly GCF_027579735.1). Taxonomy (NCBI): domain Eukaryota; kingdom Metazoa; phylum Chordata; class Amphibia; order Anura; family Bombinatoridae; genus Bombina; species Bombina bombina. Next base: position 188,009,541 of record NC_069503.1, on the reverse strand, counting down.
CTCAACCGAAACAACAGCATGAAAGAGGAGATATGTCATCCTTTTGAATAAAATATTACAGGAAAGGCATTGATTTTAGAAACCCACAGATCATTATTTGCAACCGTGAAATTAGAAAAAAACATTGATTACACAGCCGTGACACTTATTTATGCTCAGGCCTTTTTAATACGAGGGTCCCGGAGCCTCAACCGAAACAACAGCATGAAAGAGGAGATATGTCATCCTTTTGAATAAAAGATTACAGGAAAGGCATTGATTTTAGAAACCCACAGATCATTATTTGCAACCGTGAATTTAGAAAAAAACATTGATTACACAGACGTGACACTTATTTATGCTCAGGCCTTTTTAATACGAGGGTCCCGGAGGCTCAACCGAAACAACAGCATGAAAGAGGAGATATGTCATCCTTTTGAATAAAATATTACAGGAAAGGCATTGATTTTAGAAACCTACAGATCATTATTTGCAACCGTGAAATTAGAAAAAAACATTGATTACACAGCCGTGACACTTATTTATGCTCAGGCCTTTTTAATACGAGGGTCCCGGAGGCTCAAGCGAAACAACAGCATGAAAGAGGAGATATGTCATCCTTTTGAATAAAAGATTACAGGAAAGGCATTGATTTTAGAAACCCACAGATCATTATTTGCAACCGTGAAATTAGAAAAAAACATTGATTACACACCCGTGACACTTATTTATGCTCCGGCCTTTTTAATACGAGGGTCCCGGAGCCTCAACCGAAACAACAGCATGAAAGAGGAGATATGTCATACTTTTGAATAAAAGATTACAGGAAAGGCATTGAATTTAGAAACCCACAGATCATTATTTGCAACCGTGAAATTAGAAAAAAAACATTGATTACACAGCCGTGACCACTTATTGTATGCTCAGGCCTTTTTAATAAGAGGGGTCCCCCGGAGCATCAAACCGAAACAACAGCATGAAAGAGAGATATGTCATCCTTTTGAATAAAAGATTACAGGAAAGGCATTGATTTTAGAAACCCACAGATCATTATTTGCAACCGTGAATTTAGAAAAAAAACATTGATTACACAGTGTGACAGTTATTTATGCTTAGGCCTTTTTAATACGAGGGTCCCGGAGCCGGCAACTGAAACAACAACATGAAAGAGGACACTATGTCCAATCTTTTTGAATTATAGATTACAGGAAAGGGCATTGATTTTAGAAACACTGAGATAATTACTTTGCAACTGGGAAGAAGAGAAAAAAAAAAAATTGAACAGACACACCCAGTACACTTTAATATCCATAGGCCTATTCAGCAGAGGCTCCAGACCCTCAACAAAAAACAAGAGCAGGGAGCTGGGCATAGGAGTACAATGGAGTGTGACAAATAATAATCTGAAGGTGAAATTGCATAGTTGTGGCATTTTAATTTTTGTTATCGTGGGAACTTAGTACTTGCAATGACCTTGCTCTGGTGAATCCATATCGCAAATGTGTTATTTAAGGCACTGTTTGTCTATTTTTTTGAATATCAGCATTTGGTAAATGAAGCTCAACTTAGGCTGGTGAGAAACAACCTTTCTTCTGGCTGTTTGCAAATGTTGTGGCTCTGGACAAACATGTGAATAAGGGGCCATCAGCCATATTCTGCACGCAACCCCTTTGATGATTGACGATAAACATGTGTCACCTGCAAGCAGAGCTCGTTACTTCTGTCTAAATCATCTTCCTGGTATGGACAGGCCACTGTTTCCCACAGCAAGTACGAATTTTGAAATACAAGATTGTCTTGAGTATGGTAGGAAACCAAAGTTTATTTAATTAAGTACTATCTATCACCAGAAAAAATGAACTTCTTGAAGCAACAAAAATGCCAGCAATTTCATGTGCTTATGGATGACAAGGACGTCATGTCCTTTGGTGCACAGAGATGGAGACGATTTTTGCCCTCCCTGTACACTACCCAGATGTCTCAAACATCACCAGAAACACAATACAGCCACTCTTGTGAAGTTCCTGGTGTTCCGGTAGCCATCTCTTTGCACTCCTAAAGGAATACTTTATCAGTGTTTTTGTATACATCCGACAACAGCTTAGGAGACTGTGGTGACGCACATGTTATTTACTGTTGTTCGAGCTGTGGCAATATCAATTGGCATGAAAAAGTTAAGATTTGTGGGTTGGGGAGCCTATAGCTGTTAAGGTAGGACGTGTGTTTGAGGAGCTCCAGGTCTTACAAGTTACTTTGGAGTTAGTTTTCAACCTTAATTTAATTTTCTTTTTGGGATTCATAGTCACACTTTCTGGGGCTATCCAAGAGGAGCCTGGTGAAAGCAGTAGTAGTCACCCCTTATATCAACGGGTACGGAGACCTGTTTTTTGCGTTTCCAATATTGCGCCGTACCCCAAACTAATCCTGAATAAAAAAAAAAAATTAAAATTTGGACTCGTGACGCACATTTTATGCACGCTGTGGCAATTGCAATTTGCAATAAAAATAATCTGCTAACAACAACCACTACCTACGACCACACCTGACTCCTGAAGTCATGCTTCAGTTATTAAGTCAAGTTAAATTACTTTTTTTTTCTTTATTATGCGCAGCAGAGGCTCCAGGACCCTCGACAAAACCAGCAGCAGGAAAGAGGACATATGGCATCCTTTTGAAAAAAATGATTATAGGAAAGGCATTGATTTTAGAAACACAGAGATCATTAGTTGCAACCGTGAAATCACAAAAAACTTCGATTATACACCAAGTACACTTATTTATCCTTAGGCCTTTTTAGCAGAGGCTCCAGGACCCTCCACAAAACCAGCAGCATGAAAGAGGACATATGGAATCCTTTAGAAAATTAGATTACAGGAAAGGCATTGATTTTAGAAACACAGAGATCATTAGTTGCAACCGTGAAATCTAAAAAAAACATAGATTATACACCCAGTACACTTATTTATCCTTAGGCCTTTTTAGAAGAGTGTCCCGGAGCCTCAACAGAAAGAACAGCATGAAAGAGGACATATGGCATCCTTTTGAAAAATAGATTACAGGAAAGGCATTGATTTTAGAAATACAGAAAAAAATTGTTACCAACGGGAAATCTAAAAAAACATTGAATAGACACCCAGTACACTTCTTTATCCTTCGGCCTTTTTAGCAGAGGCTCGAGGACACTCAACAAAATCAGCAGTAGGAAAGAGGACATATGGCATCCTTTGTGAAAAAAAGATTATAGGAAAGGCATTGATTTTAGAAACCCGGGGATAATTTGTTGCAACCGTGAATTTGAATAAAAAAAATGGTTGGATGGACACCCAGTACAATTCTTTCTCCCTAGGCCTTTTTATAAGAGGGTCCAGGACCCTCAAACAAAACACCAGCAGGAAAGGGGACATATGGCATACTTTTTAACAATAGAGTAAGAGTACAGGAAAGGCATTGATTTTAGAAACCCATAGATAATTTTTTGCAAATGTAAATTTGAATCAAAAAAATGATTCGATGGACACCCAGTACACCACTTTCTCCTTAGGCCTTTTTATAAGAGGGTCCTGGACCCTCAAAAAAAAACACCAGCAGGAAAGAGGACACATGGCATACTTTTGAAAATTAGATTACAGGAAAGGCATTGATTTTAGAAACACAGAGATCAGTTATATGACCCGGGAAATAGAAAAAAAACATTGATTGGACACCCAGTACACTTCTTTATCCTTAGGCCTTTTTAAAAGAGTGTCCCGGAGCCTCAACAGAAAGAACAGCATGAAATAGGACATATGGCATCCTTTTGAAAAATAGATTACAGGAAAGGCATTGATTTTTGAAAGACAGAAAAAATAAGTTACAACTGGGAAATCTAAAAAAACATTGAATAGACACCCAGTACACTTCTTTATCCTTCAGCCTTTTTAGCAGAGGCTCCAGGACACTCAACAAAACCAGCAGTAGGAAAGAGGACATATGGCATCCTTTGTGAAAAAAAAGATTATAGGAAAGGCATTGATTTTAGAAACCCGGGGATAATTTGTTGCAACCGTGAATTTGAATTAAAAAAATGGTTGGATGGACACCCAGTACAATTCTTTCTTCCTAGGCCTTTTTATAAGAGGGTCCAGGACCCTCAAACAAAACACCAGCAGGAAAGGGGACATATGGCATACTTTTTAACAATAGAGTAAGAGTACAGGAAAGGCATTGATTTTAGAAACCCATAGATAATTTTTTTGCAAATGTAAATTTGAATAAAAAAAATGATTCGATGGACACCCAGTACACCACTTTCTCCTTAGGCCTTTTTATAAGAGGGTCCTGGACCCTAAAAAAAAACACCAGCAGGAAAGAGGACATATGGCATACTTTTGAAAATTAGATTACAGGAAAGGCATTGATTTTAGAAACACAGAGATCAGTTATATGACCCGGAAATAGAAAAAAAACATTGATTGGACACCCAGTACAATTCTTTATCCTTAGGCCTTTTTAAAAGAGTGTCCCGGAGCCTCAACAGAAAGAACAGCATGAAATAGGACATATGGCATCCTTTTGAAAAATAGATTACAGGAAAGGCATTGATTTTTGAAAGACAGAAAAAATAAGTTACAACTGGGAAATCTAAAAAAACATTGAATAGACACCCAGTACACTTCTTTATCCTTCGGCCTTTTTAACAGAGGCTCCAGGACACTCAACAAAACCAGCAGTATGAAAGAGGACATATGGCATCCTTTGTGAAAAAAAGATTATAGGAAAGGCATTGATTTTAGAAAACCGGGGATAATTTGTTGCAAACGTGAATTTTAATTAAATAAAATGATTGGATGGACACCAGGTACAATTTTTTATCCATAAGGCCTTTTTATAAGAGGGATGATGAATTAGGATATATAGGAGCGCCAATGGCTTAGATATACCACAGGGAATAAAAAGTCAAAAATGGTCTCCAATAATTTCTATCAACCAAATATTTAATATATAAAACCAATATAATTCTGATCTCCAGAATCATAAAAACACAAAATACATATAGCAAAGCTTAAAATACAATACAATAAATGATTTGAAATACAACAGATAACAGATCCGGTTGGTTAAACTGGATGACCAATATCTAATGTTCCAGTTTTCGTGAGCCCTCTTAAAAACCTTCTAGTAGGTACATGGTATTGTTAAATACACGTACAAATAAATCTAGTATTCAATGAATAATATAATATTAGCTCAAATGTTCTTATCGAGATGATAGGATCACTAATATGGTGATACGAGACCCACTAATAGGTCAACAGTGCATACAAATATTGCAATATTTAAATCATATGATGAACACCGTGAAAAATCAAAAATAAGAAATAAGATACAAAGTGTTGGATTCTTTAAAGTGTCAAATAAACCATATTGTGGATTTGTAGAATATGACACACAATAAAAATAAGTAGTGAAAGTGGTCTTAAAAATCAATAAATCAGCAGCATTGTCTGAGTAAGTGCGCAGTTTAAATTCACATATATACGAGTTTTGCAACAGCAGAGGCTTAACTTTAATACCTTTAAAACATAACATAATACACCCTCTGACAATTGCTTCCTACTCCTTATATAGAAACAGCCAATTCCTTGTTGTTCTCATACTATTCTCATGTGGCTTGCTTTGTTATAGAGGGTTGTAACAAGACTCTAAAAGGAAGGATCTCTGAGAACAAACAAACATTCATATATTAAAGCATAGCCCGCACTGGATATTATTCATTACATCACCCCACTGCAGCCTATTAACCAATTAGCTGCCACTGTAGTGACTAGATTGGACTCTAAAGCTTTCCTTCTATGGGGAATACAGACAACATTGAACCTGGCCTGTAAAAGGACTTGCTTCACGACTGCAGAGATAACAGGGCCCTCTCCTCCCTTTCCCGCTGGCCCACTTGCCTGCGGGTCATACCCACTTTCCTTTTGCCCTACATCGTTCAGAAGGAACAGCTCCCTAGGAGAGAGCCCTTAGCTTTACAGTACAAGAAGTCTCGCAAGTGAATATTACTTAGGCTAAGCAACGCTAGTGCTTCACTTGTGCCCCATCTGTGTTGGGCACTGCTGCTGACAGCTGAACCATTACCCTGGATAACACATACAAATGAGGTGCTAAGGTGCTGGCGCTGAGGAGGAGGGGGTGATGTGAACCACTGAACATATTTTTTTTTCTCATTTTTGCTCCTGCTTATTTTCTATTTGTTTTTTTTTTTTTTGTTTTTTTTCTCACTGATAGCCCTTTTCTACTGCTCAATAGCAGCCCACACTCATGGCGCAAATGAATAAAAGAAAGTCTAAGGCATTAGTGGCTGGGCCCAAAAGAACTGTTGCAGATCATTTTCATACTATATCTCCCTCATCTCCAGATGACCAACAAGAGGATTCAAATATGTCCCAGGCGGAAGGAGACACTGTGGCCTCCACTTTTCAAGCACTTCAAGAGGCAGCTCCTACTACAGTGACTCCTACTTTCATCCTGGATTCTCTCAAATCCCTGCTGGCTGCCCATCATTCAGCTTTCCAGTCTCAGGTAACTGCTTCTCTAGCAGACCTTCGTAGAGATCTTACCTCAACCTCAGAAAGAGTGGATACTGTGGAGAGAAAACAAGAGGACATGGCTATAGACCAGGCTAACGTTCTAGCTTATGCCCAAAGTCTGGCTGAGCAGATGATTTGCTTGGAGGATAAACTAGCAGATATGGAGGACCGCTCTCGTCGAAATAATCTGCGATTGAGAGGTATCCCAGAAAGCATAGTCCCTGGGGAGCTTACTTCTTTTCTGGCAGAGTTTTTTGAACATCTTGCTCGCCCTGCTGATACGACCGAGGGTCTTATTGATAGAGCTCACAGGGCACTACGGCCCAGAAGTTTGTCATCCGACAAGCCAAGGGATGTCATTGTGAGATTGCATTTTTTTACATACAAAGAAAAGCTAGTCCGAGCATCTCTTACCAGGCCTACCCTTCCAACTAAATTTCAAGATATTACTGTGTTCGCAGATCTTTCCTATCACACACTCCAACAGAGGAAATTATACAGAGATTTTACGAAGTTCCTGAGGACTCATGACATCAAGTATCGATGGGGTCATCCCACCAGAATCATAGTTCACAAAGACAACCAACAACATATTGTCACCACTCTAGACCAGAGTCAACGGCTTATGAAACTATGGGATGCTCCAATCTCAAATGACTGTCCTTTGAGAGATTCCTTAAATCCATCAGCTTTGCCCTGGACCTCCTCTGCATTGGGGACCTCAGCTAACACAGACCCTTCTGGTTCTGTGCAGGATGCAGATGGACACTGAATATGGACTATCTGTAGGTACATAGATCTGCTATTCCTTTTAGAAAGATGTAGAAGTTCTGTTTAATACGCCCTTGACGTCCTTTTGATGCAACATGGCTATTTCTGTCTCGTGCTCTATCCTACTATAGCTGAACACATGAAGAGGTTTATAGGGCTCCAATATGGTCCAGTTATGTTTTAGATGAATGTGCCCTATATGTGTGCTCAACCACATGTCACTGATTACTGTTTTGTTGTTGTTAGATAGTTTCTACCACATGTTCAGCTTAAAATATAGAAACACACGTTTAAGGGCCTTTAAAACCCTGATATAGTTTAGTTATGTCTTAGACAAGAATATATTGTTTTTCTCCTTCCCCCTTTTTTTTTTTTTTTTTTTCTTTCCCCTTTCCCCCAGTACCTGAATATGTTTTTCAAGTTAAAAAGATGTAGCAGTTCTGTTCTATATGTGTTTGACGTTGTTAGGACACTGTACGATTATTATTGTCCAATATCCTATCTCACTGTGGTGGAGCGCGCCTAGAGGCCCCTAAGATCTTGCTTGACTCAGCTGAGTTCTAGACAGGCTTGCCCTGTGGGTGTGCTCCACTACATATCCTTATTCTGCTACAATGCCAACTTAATTACTCTTTGATTGTTATTAACAACTGTTTTGCTCAAATATAGAGACACTCATTAAAGTTTTATAAAGTTCGAATAAGGTTTCACTATGCTCTGGACGAGTTAACCCTAAATATGTTTGATTATATGTCATTATAGTCCTATCTGTGGTTATATACATGAATACTATATTTGTCTTTTTATACCTTTCATTGAAGTGCTCTACGCTACCTCCTTCTTCATGTTTGCTAGTTACTTGGAATGTTTTATCCTTTTCCCCCCATCTTTCCCATTTCTCTTTCCCCCCCCTTTTTTTTTTTTTTTTTTTTTTTTTTCTTCTTCCTTTCCCCATTCCTATAAATGTATACTCCAATGTGGTTCCCCCCCCTCCTCCTTCCTTTTTAGCTCCTCTTTTCCTTTTGGCACCTCCTGTAAGGCACTCTCTTTCGTACACCTCTGATTGTCTACCAAGTTACGGTGGCATAAGATTCTCTCCCCCCCCCTTTAAGGTACTCTGACTTTTGTTTTCAGAGGCTACCGAGGCGGTTACCTATTTTATATACCGCACAACTTTGTTTTATGTTAGTAGGTTATGATTCCTATATAAGGTCTCTATTGTGATATCTGTGTTCTTTTTCTTCTTCTTCTACCTTTTGCTTCCCTTTTTTTTTTTTTCTTTTTTTTTTTTTTTTTTCTTTCTCTCTCTTTCCCTTATCTTCATCCCCTTTCCCGCTCTTTCCCTCCCCCCTACCCTCCTTTTCATTTACCAATAAAGTTACACGACACCTGACATCATGCCATACACCTGTGTCACCCACAATGCTAGGGGACTGAACTCCCCGACCAAAAGAAGTATGTTGTTGCGATCTCTGTGTAAGAGCAGAGCTCACTTGGTCTTTCTTCAAGAGACCCATTGGCTCAAAGATATGACAGTTCCTTTACGATCTAAGTTATTCCCCGTGGTGGAGACCTCTAGCTTCTCACAAAAATCGAGAGGGGTTGCTATCCTTATTCATAAGGATATAGCATACGAACCTATTCATCTAGAAACGGACCAGCAAGGTAGATATCTAATTCTCCTCTGTAAATTGGATGGAGTGATTTATACACTAGCTTCTTATTATGGGCCTAATAAACGGCAAATTTCGGCTTTACGTAAGTTTTTGCATAAATTAGAAAGCTTACGACAAGGTTCCCTCCTTCTTGCAGGGGACTTCAATTCTGTTTGGGACCCCCTTCTGGACAAAAAAATGGATAAAACCCGCAAGAGTGATAAGGCTGTGGTGGACTTATCATACAAATTTAAAAATCTCATGTGTCAATTCAATTTGTTTGATGTGTGGCGGGCTCTTAATTCGACCTCACGAGATTATACATATTTTTCGTCGGTCCATCACTCTTATTCGCGGATAGATTTCTTTTTCTGTGAACCAGGTCTTTTAGATTGCATTTCTAGATCATGGATCTCTCAATGCCCCTGGTCTGATCATGACCCTGTACATATCATCCTTAAATCCCCTTTGGAATTACAGCGTATACCAACATGGCGTCTTTCACCTTCTGTTTTTTCGGACCCTAATTCAGTAGTTGACATATCTAAAGAGATTACTGAGTTTATCCAAATTAATGATAATGGAGAGGTAGATGATTTCACTTTATGGGCATCATTAAAGGCGTATGTGAGAGGGTCTTTTATAAAAATGGCAGCGGCACAAAAAAAAAATAGAGGTAAATCCTTGGCTCAACTAACGTTATCTCTCCGTAACCTCACTATTGCACATAAAAATGATCCAACACCTCGTCTGTATGAACAGCTGGCAGCTGTTAGGGCGAAATTAGTCCAATTGGAAACGGAGAGGTCGGCGACTAGACTTCTGAGACTTAAAGAGATTTTCTATTTTAAAGGCAACAAAGCGGATAGGCTCTTAGCCAATCGGTTGCGTCAACGCACAGCAGCGGCTCGTATACACTCTCTGAAAACGGGGGGCAAATATGTAACTCATCCGCGCGAGATAGGGATGGCTTTTGCGAATTACTATATGTCCCTTTATAATTTATCAAAAGATAAGGAGACCCCGCCTCCTACTTTAGGCAGTATTGATGACTTCTTGTCTAAGTTAGACCTTCCGGTGACGAGTGATCCCCAGGCAGAAACACTACTATCCCCCATTTCTGAGGCTGAGATTAAAACCGCCATCCTTTCTCTCAAAGCCCTTAAATCGCCAGGGCCGGACGGTTTCTCAGATCTCTTTTATAAGAAATTCCAAATGCAACTTATCCCACCTTTGTTGCGGTTTTTCTCTAAGGCAAGTTCATGTGGTACATTCCCGGCTGAGTTTTTGCAGGCCACGATTATTACACTACCTAAGCAAGGGAAGGACCCTACGGAATGTTCCAGCTATCGACCAATTTCGTTGTTGAACTTGGATATCAAGTTGTATGCAAAAATCTTAGCTACACGCCTCAACTCCTTGTTACCAGCCTTAATCCACTGTGATCAGGTGGGTTTTGTCAGGGGTCGTGAAGGGCCTGATAACACCAGGAGGTTATTGAACGTATATTTTGCTGCTCATAAACTAAGCTTACCATGTGTCACCCTGTCGTTGGACGCAGAAAAGGCCTTCGACAGGGTGAACTGGGAATATATGTTTGCAGTCCTGAGGAGGTTTGGCTTGCCGACCTCTTTTATAACATCTATAGCGGCTCTGTATTCCAGCCCTTCGGCCACGGTTCAAGGTCTCGGGTTTCGTTCTGATCCCTTCGAGATCACAAATGGAACGAGACAAGGTTGTCCACTGTCACCACTCATTTTTGCTCTCGTGATGGAACCACTAGCCGCGGCCATCCGGCTGAACCCCCATATTAGGGGAGTAGACATATTTCATACCATCCAAACTACAGCCTTATTCGCTGACGATCTGACAATTCTACTCTCAGATCCTATTGGCTCTCTACCGCACCTCTTTGAGCTATTGGAGAGGTTTGCTTCAATTAGCTATTATAAGCTTAATGTCTCCAAAACGGAGGCTTATGCTATACATGTCCCAGAGGAAACATTGACTGAATTAAAAAGGAAATATAAATTTCGTTGGTCTACCTCGCATATTAGACACCTCGGTGTTTTTCTGTCACATAGTATCCCCGCTATTCTTTCGCTAAACTTCTCTCCTCTGCTGGCCGAAATAGCAAAAGCCACGGAAACATGGAATGTCCCCTCCTTGTCATGGATGGGGCGCATAGCCGCATTTAAGATGAGCCTCTTGCCCAAGCTGACATACCTTTTTAGGTCCCTACCTATTCCGATATCTAAGTCTCTCATCCGAAAATTTCAACAGCACTGTAATAAATTTATTTGGCGACATAAAGTTCCCAGAATTGCCACTAGCACCTTACAACAGCCCATACCTGCAGGAGGGGCAGCTGCCCCCAATATCCTCTATTATCACGAAGCTGCTCGTCTTTCACATGTGACACAGTGGGGCTCGCCGGCTGGTAGCCGATGGGCAGAACTGGAGCAAGCTTCCCTTCCATCGGGGGTTTTTCTTACAGACCTGATTTGGCTTCCTGCACACGCTAGGCCAAGAATGGCTTTAGTGAACCCGATTGTAAACACCAATTTAAAATTTTGGGATAAGATCCATAATCTCCCCACGATTGCACCTCATCCGTCCCCATCTCATACGATAAGGGGCCTCCTTCTTGCACTACCAGACACCCATCCACTCCTTTGGGAGGAGCTGGGTATCACGAGGGTTTCAGACCTTTGTGAAGGGACCCAACTACTCACCTACCAGGCCTTTCTTCGAAAATACAATCCACCGCTCCCTCTCCATTTTGAGTTTTGGAGACTACGAAGTTTCCTGAAATCTTGGGGTTTCATCAAAGACCCGCCACGTCCTAAAACGAAATGGGAGACGAAATGGGACCTCAAACTTTCGTTTAAGAAGTTACTCTCGTCATCTTATCAGGACATACTGCGCCCTCCAATTTTTCTAAAATCCCCACCAATAAAGAGTTGGGAATCTTCCCTAAGCATAATCCATGATCCACAGGTATGGCATATAGCGACTCAACTAACCAGAAAAACGGTGCACTGTGTCACTTTGTATGAATTGTTTCTCAAAGTACTCTTGCAATGGCATCTGACACCGGTTCGCTTATTTAAGATCTCACACACAAATTCCTCAAAATGCTGGAGAGGCTGTGATGCCTTGGGCACCCCAGCTCACATCTGGTGGTCCTGCCCGGTTATTACACCATTATGGCAAAAGGCGATTCAGTACTGCCATACGAAAGGTATCCTAATACCATTTACACCAAGTGTGGCTTTGTTCCATATCCTGCCTCCTAAACTGCCTGTCCCACAGAAAAAGTTCTGTGTATATTTATTCCTTGCACTCAAATTATCTATCGCCAGGATGTGGCTACATTTGACCTCCCCAAGCTGGGACCAAATTGTAGAAACCTTGAAATACCTCAAATCAATGGAAGCCTATGTGTCGCATGTTCATAATACTGAAGACCAACACACTCTGATTTGGGAATATAGCCCTGATTAGTGCTCTCTAGGCTCAGTAGCCTTCGCAGCCATTGTCCAAGTCAATAAATCCGGGGACTCTGTATCCCTACGGCTTGACCCTCCTGGTCCTTAGGATTTTGATCCGCTTCCCACCACCTACCTGTATTTATCTGTCCCTAAAATGATGCCTTCCTATCCCTTTTTTCCCCTTTCCCTCTGCCTACCACCCACTTCTTTCCCCTCCCCCACTTTTTTTTTTTTTTTTTTTTTTTTTTTTTTCTCTTCTTTTCTCCTCTCTCCTCTTCTAATATACTCTACTTCTCTTCTTTCTGTCCTCCTCCTATTTCTATCTGGAGATATCATCTATTGTGGAGACCTAAATATAGACTAACTCACAGAGCGCTCTATCTTGCTGATGTATATGTACTATCTGTGAGTTAAACCTGAAATATCTGTTAATTATTTGTTGTTCAATGGTTATCATACTGTCATAATTACATGTCAATGCTGAACATGGACGCCAGTTCCTTATTATGTTGAAGGACTTTATACCTCGCTAAGAACTTTGAGAGTTCAGTTCTCTCATTACATTTTGTGAACTCTGCTCCGTGTACCTTACTATAATGCAAAATTCGCTGGATATGACTATTGTTTCTATAACCTTGATAACTGATGTTCTTAATTATGACTGTATTGTGAATGTTTCAATAAAGCATTTAAAACTAAAAAAAAAAAAAAAAATCAATAAATCAAAAAATAATAAGATAAAGTGATGGGAAAATGCAGAAAAAATAATATATATAATAACAAAATTAAATGTAAGATCCTACCAATGGAATTTAAACTAAACTGGTACCAGCTAATACCTCAATTCTCCTGATTCAATCTGGGTGATGGACTCGATGGTCCGATAATGCGTTATTATCTTAAAAGCAGTACACAAATAACACCAGCTATACCACAAGCTGTATACTTATGACAAGCTATAAAAATATATAAACGACATAAAAACAGAGAGTGTGTATAGTTTGGCCAAAACTAGTCCACAAACTCCTAAAGGTGTGTTTCCACAACTTTAAATAACTTAAAATAATGATAAGACAATAATAGTGTCCTTTGAGAGTCTTTTGGTAAATCCTTAAAAGTCTGGTAAAAATCCGGTGAGAGAAATCCTCAATGTGTAGTAGAGTCCCAAGTCCTATTCCTATGTTAAGACAAATACCTGAAAGAAATGGAAAAAAGCGCACTAAACAAACAGCGCTAACGGGTATGGACTATTGAAAATAGTCTTACCATTCAAATCCTGGTCCTGGATATAATGAGCCTCTCCAACTCTGATACAAAGTTTCGTCTACGCGTTTCGGCCCTCGTACCGGGCCTTTCTCAAGACATATGGAGGCTACATTAATAATGACCTTATATACTCTTCTATGTGGGCGTTTGTTTGAAAAAATTGCGCCAAATTAGGCGGATGTTGACGGATTGAATCCCGCCGAAAACACGCACTTCCAATAGTGGACCGGAAGTTAGAGCTTGTAATGCTTCCGGTTTCTTGTGCTTCCGGTTTCCCGGAGCCATTTTGGAAAAGGGCAAAATCGTAATGGGCTTACAATATTTTGGAAAACTAAATTTCCATGATAATTAGACAAAATCGGCCATCAGATGGCCTACTTTAAAATCAAAGTGTGAATTTTATATCTGACTATTTCGATTGGTATTTGTTAGTGATTACCAATAAACGTTAATTCTAAATTTTGTTCATCTAGTTGGGGCTAATATATCCAGGACCTAACATAAGGATTGTTTATGCATTTTATACATATCTGTCACTATCACAATGTTTATACATTTTATACAAATCTGTCACTATCACAATGTATAACATATATTTAAAAAGCAATATTTTGAACTGGTGTTCTCACACGTGATCTAGTATCCACTAATGGGATCGTTATATTAGATATTTATATAAAAATATATATAGATTTATATATAAAATTATATACAAAATATATATATAACTATATAAGTTAAGGGGATTTTAAGATTTTAAGATTTTATATATGTTTTTATCCGGTTTGGTCGAGCTGACCCAAGAATTTTAAAGCATTTCAAAATACGTCAATCTTAGACAAGTCTATGTGATTTTATAATTTTATTATTTTATTATTTTGTATATAATTTTATATATAAATCTATATATATTTTTATATAAATATCTAATATAACGATCCCATTAGTGGATACTAGATCACGTGTGAGAACACCAGTTCAAAATATTGCTTTTTAAATATATGTTATACATTGTGATAGTGACAGATTTGTATAAAATGTATAAACATTGTGATAGTGACAGATATGTATAAAATGCATAAACAATCCTTATGTTAGGTCCTGGATATATTAGCCCCAACTAGATGAACAAAATTTAGAATTAACGTTTATTGGTAATCACTAACAAATACCAATCGAAATAGTCAGATATAAAATTCACACTTTGATTTTAAAGTAGGCCATCTGATGGCCGATTTTGTCTAATTATCATGGAAATTTAGTTTTCCAAAATATTGTAAGCCCATTACGATTTTGCCCTTTTCCAAAATGGCTCTGGGAAACCGGAAGCACAAGAAACCGGAAGCATTACAAGCTCTAACTTCCGGTCCACTATTGGAAGTGCGTGTTTTCGGCGGGATTCAATCCGTCAACATCCGCCTAATTTGGCGCAATTTTTTCAAACAAATGCCCACATAGAAGAGTATATAAGGTCATTATTAATGTAGCCTCCATATGTCTTGAGAAAGGCCCGGTACGAGGGCCGAAACGCGTAGACGAAACTTTGTATCAGAGTTGGAGAGGCTCATTATATCCAGGACCAGGATTTGAATGGTAAGACTATTTTCAATAGTCCATACCCGTTAGCGCTGTTTGTTTAGTGCGCTTTTTTCCATTTCTTTCAGGTATTTGTCTTAACATAGGAATAGGACTTGGGACTCTACTACACATTGAGGATTTCTCTCACCGGATTTTTACCAGACTTTTAAGGATTTACCAAAAGACTCTCAAAGGACACTATTATTGTCTTATCATTATTTTAAGTTATTTAAAGTTGTGGAAACACACCTTTAGGAGTTTGTGGACTAGTTTTGGCCAAACTATACACACTCTCTGTTTTTATGTCGTTTATATATTTTTATAGCTTGTCATAAGTATACAGCTTGTGGTATAGCTGGTGTTTTTTGTTTACTGCTTTTAAGATAATAACGCATTATCGGACCATCGAGTCCATCACCCAGATTGAATCAGGAGAATTGAGGTATTAGCTGGTACCAGTTTAGTTTAAATTCCATTGGTAGGATCTTACATTTAATTTTGTTATTATATATATTATTTTTTCTGCATTTTCCCATCACTTTATCTTATTATTTTTTGATTTATTGATTTTTAAGACCACTTTCACTACTTATTTTTATTGTGTGTCATATTCTACAAATCCACAATATGGTTTATTTGACACTTTAAGGAATCCAACACTTTGTATCTTATTTCTTATTTTTGATTTTTCACGGTGTTCATCATATGATTTAAATATTGCAATATTTGTATGCACTGTTGACCTATTAGTGGGTCTCGTATCACCATATTAGTGATCCTATCATCTCGATAAGAACATTTGAGCTAATATTATATTATTCATTGAATACTAGATTTATTTGTACGTGTATTTAACAATACCATGTACCTACTAGAAGGTTTTTAAGAGGGCTCACGAAAACTGGAACATTAGATATTGGTCATCCAGTTTAACCAACCGGATCTGTTATCTGTTGTATTTCAAATCATTTATTGTATTGTATTTTAAGCTTTGCTATATGTATTTTGTGTTTTTATGATTCTGGAGATCAGAATTATATTGGTTTTATATATTAAATATTTGGTTGATAGAAATTATTGGAGACCATTTTTGACTTTTTATTCCCTGTGGTATATCTAAGCCATTGGCGCTCCTATATATCCTAATTCAGGGTAATTTGAATGACTCTTAGGCACAAGTTAAAGCGTTTATTTAATAAACGTGAACCGTGACCGGTTCTTTCTCCCAAACAAGTGGTGTCGTGTCTTATTTACTAGATAAGGTATTAGACAGTAAGAAAGACGGAATAGATGGTTTAAACCTTATGGTAGTGGAGGGCCCTCTAGTGGGCCTGTAACAAAATTAAGGGTTTACCAACTTGAAGTCTGGAGTAATGCTAAATGGTGTTGTTACAATGTTGCAAGTGGGAAGGAGGTGTCTGTTTTCTTACCTTTATAGGGTCCTGCACCAGTGAGATCAGCCTCTTTCGGTTTCCAGACTTCAAGGAGAAGGTTTCCCCGCCCACCCGTCCCTGGAAGAGGAGATTGGCGGCTACAATGCGGCTGTTAGGGTGAGTTGGCTCGGCAGGGGTGGGTTTAATTGAGCTAGCCTTCAGTAAGACCGAGCCTTTAATGTAGCTAGCCACCCCTGAGGTTGAGTTGTACGATTCGGCTGGCAGGGGGTGCCTTACTGGGCTGGTTAGATATGCCTCAGCAGGCGGGTGGTCAATGCCCTGGGGAGCGGGCACAAGGAGAGAAGAGTGACGGTCCTGGGAAAAGGGAGGGGTTATGCCTGCCAGGCGCCGACCTGGGGGTCCTCTCCCTCGCAAGTGGACTGAAGACCTCTCAACATCACAGCTCTCTCTGAGTGCCATGGGGCGTGACAGCCGGGTGTCACGCTGCAGGTATCGAAAGGGGCCTTGACCATCTGCTAGTAGGGGCTAGGTTAGGGTGAGATGCTGCCAACGTTGAGGATTACGAACTTGTTGCCAAGTTTCGTTGATAGGTTGATCAAGTGCCTAAGGGTAATTTGAATGACTCTTAGGCACAAGTTAAAGCGTTTATTTAATAAACGTGAACCGTGACCGGTTCTTTCTCCCAAACAAGTGGTGTTGTGTCTTATTTACTAGATAAGGTATTAGACAGTAAGAAAGACGGAATAGATGGTTTAAACCTTGCACTTTTTCTCCATTGATGTCTATTGGGGAAGAAGTGCATGAGCACGTCAAGTCAGGCCTTGGCTTTTGTGCAGTATGGAGCTTAAGGTGAATGTAAAGTTTGACAAATGTTTGCCAGGTTTTTAAAAACCCTATTAAAAACAGGGGCACTTTCATTCATCAAACTTTACATTTCACTTGTTTTGTTAAAATACTTACATTTTATTCTTGAAACCCGCTCCAGCGCTTTCCCCACCCATCGCAATCCTCTTCATACGTCAGCAATGACGAATCCAGCTTCCTCCAATCAAAACTCCCCCCCCAGAGAAAACATTGCCTGAGGCCAAGTCGTGATTGAAAGAAGCCTGATTCGTCATTTTTGACATATGAAGCGACTTGTGACGGGCGGGGTAAGCTCTGGAGTGGCTTTCAAGAATAAAAGGTAAGTATTTTAACAAAACGAGTAAAATGTAAAGTATGGTGAATGAAAGTGCCCCTGTTTTTAATAGGATTTTTAAAAACCGGGCAAACATTCGTCAAACTTTACATTCACTTTAAACGCACCATATCACACAACACAAGAAGGTATTTTTGTAACTTGTAATGGAAGCGCAATGGAATGTGTGGTACCACTAAATTTTTAGCACTATTTACCCACCGTGTTTAGCGCATAATTAGTCATTTTGCCGATTGTGAGCTGAATACATTTTTAGGTATGATATCTTCCTTTTTTACTTAGAGATGTTATGGGGATATTTTCTTTTCAGCTTTTTACAGTTAAACTGCAGAACTTTCAAATGATTTAGGATATTTTTTATCTGTTCCTTTAATAATGATTTAACAATGTCTTTCTGCTAGATTACGAGTCTTGCGTTAGCCTTAAAAAGCAGCATTGAGAGGTCCCAACGCTGCTTTTTAACGCCCGCTGGTATTACGAGTCTGGCAGGTACAGGTGTACCGCTCACTTTTCTTCCGCGACTCGAGCATACCGCAAATCCCCTTACGTCAATTGCATATCCTATCTTTTTAATGGGATTTGCCTAACGCCGGTATTACGAGTCTTGGAAGAAGTGAGCGGTAGACCCTCTCCTGTCCAGACTCCTACCGCATTTAAAAGTCAGTAGTTAAGAGTTTTATGGGCTAACACAGTAACAGTTAGTTTTAAATAGGATTCATTTATTTAATTGTAGTTAATTTATTTAGATTTATTTAAATTATATTTAAGTTAGGGGGGTTAGACTTAGGTTTAGACTTAGGTTTAGGGGTTCATAAATTTAATATAGTAGCTGCGACGATGGGGGTGGCAGATTAGGCTTTAATAAGTGTAGTTAGGTTGCGGCGACGTTGGGGGGGGCAGATTAGGAGTTAATAAATGTAGGTAGGTTGTGGCAACATTAGGGGTGGCAGATTAGGGGTTAATAACAATAATGTAGGGTTCGACGATGTTGGGAGCGGCAGATTAGGGATTCATAAATTTAATGTAGGTGGTGGCGGTGTCCGGAGCAGCAGATTACGGGTTAATAATATAATGCAGGTGTCGGCGATGTCGGGAGTGGAAGATTAGGGGTTAATAAGTGTAAGATTAGGGGTGTTTAGACTCAGGGTTCATGTTAGGGTGTTAGGTGTAGACATAAATTCTATTTCCCCATAGGAAACAATGGGGCTGCGTTAGAAGCTGAACGCTGCTTTTTTGCAGGTGTTAGGTTATTTTCCAGCTGAATCTGCCCCATTGTTTCCTATGGGGAAATCGTGCACAAGCACGTTTAGCCAGCTTACCACTGACTTAAGCAACGCTGGTATTGAGGTGAGATGTGGAGCTAAATTTTGCTCTACGCTCACCTTTTTACGGCTAACGCCAGGTTTTAAAAAACCCGTAATACCAGCGTTGTCTTAAGGGAGCGGTGAAAAAAAAAGACTCGTTAGCACCGCACCCCTGTTACCGCGATACTCGTAATCTCGGCATTTATTAGCTGATTGATTCCTGTGTCAACAAATAGATATGTTAGCTTCCTTTTTATTCTTGGCCTGTCCTGGCCCCATCAAAATATAAATAAATTAATTTTAAAAAGTAAATTAAAAGTATTTTTGTGTTGCAACTTGCTGCTGAAATGAAGTGGTAGCACTAGCTACTACTTTAACTTTTTTTACATTTAAACTGCTGTTCAGCTGCTCCTCTTCTGCCATGAGAACGTTCATCATAGGAAAAAGCAGATAAATAGATTAACAAATTAACGCTGAACAACATCCTTAACAAATATCAGAAATTAAATGAAAGAAACCTTTTTCTTTAGAAACTGCTGCTGAGTTGCTAGGATGTTAGACACTATCCTAATATTTTGGATTTGACTCACTTTAAAAGGATGACCAGAAAAAAAGAAAAGTACCTCCTTGATAAAAAAATAAAACAAACAGATGCTAAACTAGAGGAAATTGCTTGATAAATAGATCTTAAAATTCACACAAGTAAGAGGTGAAAATGATGTCCATAATGAGAAAATGTTGCCTCAGCATCTACAAAAAAATTTGACAGTGATGAACATTAAAAAAGACATTTTGGAAGACCAGCTCAGCCCCCCAAATGCCCAAGCCTCGACCCCCTCCCCCACAGCCTGGCCCAGCACCCCCCATCGCCCATCACCTTTGGACTTCCATGAGCGGTGCGGTCTTGAATAGATGCCAGTCTGGGATGCTTCCTCTGCAACTTCACCTATAAATATTCACAACCAGGTAAACCCCCAATAGGCCTGAAAACTGTCGACCAATTTCGCTCCTAAACACATACATATAAATATTTACACATCTATATGTATAAATGTCTATGTTAAAGCTCTTTGCTTGCCTTTTTATTTCAAACACTTGAGACCTTATATCTTTGAGCCTATATAATTTTTTGTTCAAAACGTTTTAAAGAATTTTAGTATATTGTGGTATTATGAGTGTAACTGTAAATATGATGTGGAACTACTATTGGTGCAGCAAATGCAGTCACACCAGGGCCCAATAGCTGGAGGGGGGCCATAACAGTCAGTCTACACATAGGTGTGTGCAGGGGAGCCTTTTATTAGTGCAGGAGGTCCATCCATCTATATGTCCATCTGTCTATCTGTCCCTCTATTGCTTTCTACTATAAGGGGCTCTAAAATATCTTGCACCAGGACCCTCTGTTGAGTAGGTCTGCTACTGCACGGGCGTGAGCACAATGTTATCTATATAGCACACATGAACTAACGCCCTCTACCTGTGAAAAACTGTCAATGCATTGAGCTAAGAGGACGCCTTCAAGGGTTTAGAAATTAGCATATGAGCCTACCTAGGTTTAGCTTTCAACTAAGAATACCAAGAGAACAAAACGTTTTTTAAAGTTAATTGGAAAGTTGTTTAAAATGACATGCCCTATCTGAATCATGAAAGTTTAATTTTGACTACACTGTCCTTTTAACTTCAATTGCACTCAAGCGATCGCGTTTACATTCAACTTGTAATACAAACGCTACTCCGAACAGGCGCAATAAACCCTTAGTGGCCTCATTATTCTAATAATAATCTAACAAACTTTTCTCAGAAAAATCCCCTGCCCACTTGTTCACAATATTTTCCCTCTATTATTTAATTTGTGATGACCCCTTGACAGCTTGTGGCAGCGAGCCTTACATTTTATCCAGCAAGATTCCCTTGACCCCACATTTCTCAGTCATTCGTTCCTTGAGTACCAATAAAACCAGACCACCAAGTTAAGAGAGAAAAGGCTGCAGCTTATTTATTAAAACCAAAACAAATAATAAATTAACATTTGAACTTTAACATTTTTAAAACACTTTTCAAAACACCTCAGGGCTTGCTTTATTTCACTATAAGCCCCCACCCCTTCCAGTGTGGGGCATCCACCACACTTCCTTTTGCTACGCCTCCACAAGTACAAGCATTTGACTATCAGGCGTAAGCCTCAATAGCCCATAGCAAGCACCCGCCACAACTCGCTCCTCAACGAGTACCGCTACCTAAAACTAAGGCCTTTTCGATCTCTTCTTTAAGCGTAAAGTTAAACAGGTGCAACCCCACCTCGTTGAGGTGCACCCCATCCTTCAGGAAAAAACATCTACCCGATTCCCCTTCAAACTCCACATGGCGTAAGCCAACACCCCCAACCTTCTCACATACCCACTGACCGTTCTATTTACCTTCTGTCTGGAAGTCTCCAACTTCTTGAAATCCCATGCTGACCTCCATATCAACCTACTCTCAATTTTGGACCATACCAACACCAGCCCCGGGAAAAACTATACTAGCCTATCAAAACCCCTCTTGATATCCTCGATCAAGTCCTTTTGAGGCATGAACCACAAGTCATTCCCCCCCGCGTGTATGACTAAAACTTTAAGAGGGGAAAACAGCCTTGCAAACTCCACCACCTTTCCCACTACCTGTTCCCATTTCATCCCCCGGATCCCGAACCATCTCACGGCTATTCTGTCTCTAGGGAAACCCAGCTGGACCCCATCTTCCTTTACTGTAGCTGCCTTTCGCGCCTAAAACACATATGAGTGTACCAAAATCCAACATCTCACTGGATCTGCCAAATGAAACTGTAAAATAAAAACTCATCAGCAACCCCCTTTCTCATAGCACCAAGCCCGGCCTCACATACCCCCAAAATCTCTCAAACCTCCACCTCCCTATCCTCCTAATCACTGACGGCTCGAGCCCCAAGTTCACTGCCTCAGTGGCCACCCCGATTCTGAACGAATGTGACCCAAACTCAGTCTCCTTCAAACTCACTAAGCCTAATACCTTTCTCATGATTCCTACGAAATGCAACCGCGATAACACCGACCCGTTTGCATGCACCAGTAACAGGCCCGAGCTGTGCTGGGACACCCCAAGAACTCCCCTTACCCCCTTGTACCCGGCCTTATTTGTGTCCCACGTTCAAACCCCCTGACTTTCTTACTGGGCCATATCCCCGGCCCCCGTTGCCTGCTGTGCAATTACGCCCTACCCCCCTTTATACGGCCGTATTCATGGCCACAGCCTTATTCCTGGCCCCCCGTTTTTACTTAATACCCCGTTACCGAAGTCCCTCTGCTATCCCTGATAAGGAAGGATTCCAATCCTTGAGTCTGGCACCTTAGACCCTCCTTCCATCCCTTTTTTTTTATATCTTTGATAGCTCAGTGGTGTCCCCAAATCTTCGATACCTCAGCGGTACTTACTGGAGTCCTCACCACTCCTCCTGCCTCTCAACGAACTCCTGCACCCTCTTGTTGCGCCCGGCTCCTCCTGATGACGTACCTCTGTGATGTCAGAAGCCGGCACCGTCCTAGGCTGCAACTCGGCCACCGTTCCCGCCCGATGACCTCTGCCTCCATCGGACCTCGTCAGCTGCTCCCTTGGACCGCCCGGCCGACTGCTCATCCTCCTGGATATCGCGGTGTTGACATCCGGACTCAGCATCTCCGGTGGCCTCAACCTCCTGGCCGGCTGTCCTCTGCTCCTGATCACCACTCCATCCTCCGGAACCGTCAAAGCTGCCTCACCAGCCGTGCCCAACTGCTCCCGGATCCAGGCCTCTCCGTTCCTTCTCGCTGCTGACGGCAACTCCGCCAGAAGCGTCTTCATCTTCAGGTAAGCGGGTACAACACCACCTCCTACCGTGCTGCTCCTGGAGTGACACCTGTGAACTTACTTCCCGTCAGGTGGCTTGTATTTTAAAGGGACAGTAAAATTAAACTTTAAAGATTCAGATAGAGCTTGCATAGTTAAAGTTTCCGATTTACTTCTGTTATCTAATCTGTTTAACTCAACTAGTATCCTTTGTTGAAAAGGATACCTAGGTAGGCTCAGGTGTAGCTCACCTATGTATCCCTAGGTACACATATACCTCTGATCATTGGTTCACCGCATATGGTCAGCTAACTCTCAGTAATGCATTTCTGATCCTTCAACAAAGGATACCAAGAGAATGAAGCCAGAAGTCTGCCAGTACTAAAACAAAATAAACAGCTGTCTGCCAGTACCCATCGGAATCTAAGGGACGACATCTTGGATGACATCACTTAAAAGGTACCTTCATTCAGTAAGAAGACTCCATATGAAGAGGATGCTCCACGTCAAATAGAAGAACACAGAGGCGCCACCATGGCCCAGTACCACCAAAACAAAGAAATAAATATATAGAAGGCACTATATATACTCACAAACGTCAAGCACCCAGGTGGTGCTAGTGGGGCAGGCTGAAACTTCACAGTAGTTCAGCTCACTGATATACCTCCAAATAGATCCAGTCGGTGTTCCTTGAGAGCCTAAGATCCTATGCCTAGAAAAGAGAGAGGCAAACCAACATGGCCTAGTATTGTTTGAGCCCAGGGAGAATATAGCCCTAATGGGTATACTCACAGGAAACAAAGCACCTCCAGGTGCAATATCAGCAAGCTGGAACCATAAGTCGCCCAGTAGACAAACCACGGCAAGTGATCCTCCGCTTCCAGTAGTAGAACGGTGGATAGGAGAGGGGTGTATGAAACCCCACAACAGGTTATTAGGTCAAAAATACCACACCAGCAAGTGTATATAAAAGTAAAAATCTTTAATAACACAGCGACGCGTTTCTCAGCCGCCTATGGGCTGTTTCATCAGGCTATCAATAGCCTGATGAAACAGCCCATAGGCGGCTGAGAAACGCGTCGCTGTGTTATTAAAGATTTTTACTTTTATATACACTTGCTGGTGTGGTATTTTTGACCTAATAACCTGTTGTGGGGTTTCATACACCCCTCTCCTATCCACCGTTCTACTACTGGAAGCGGAGGATCACTTGCCGTGGTTTGTCTACTGGGCGACTTATGGTTCCAGCTTGCTGATATTGCACCTGGAGGTGCTTTGTTTCCTGTGAGTATACCCATTAGGGCTATATTCTCCCTGGGCTCAAACAATACTAGGCCATGTTGGTTTGCCTCTCTCTTTTCTAGGCATAGGATCTTAGGCTCTCAAGGAACACCGACTGGATCTATTTGGAGGTATATCAGTGAGCTGAACTACTGTGAAGTTTCAGCCTGCCCCACTAGCACCACCTGGGTGCTTGACGTTTGTGAGTATATATAGTGCCTTCTATATATTTATTTCTTTGTTTTGGTGGTACTGGGCCATGGTGGCGCCTCTGTGTTCTTCTATTTGCAGTATCTAACCATCAGGACGACCATCCTTTGACAGAGTGCTGCCGCCAGATAGTGGGACTTGATTGATGAATGGACATTAACATACCTATACCCACTGTATAGTTCACTATTCTGTTGTTTTATCCTGTGTTACTGTGTGTATTGTTTTATGTCTAGGTTCTAGACTATTTACCTATCTGATTTTTTGGCAACTGGGAGGCGCACCCTAAAGGGTGTGGTGTGCATTTGTGTATACCACTCCCCACATTATAGGATGCTCCACGTCGGATGTCTTGAAGATGGACCCGCTCCGCGCCGGATGGATGAAGATAGAAGATGCCGTCTGGATGAAGACTTCTGCCCGTCTGGAGGACCACTTCGCCCGGCTTGGATGAAGACTTCTCCCGGCTTCGTTGAGGACTTCAGCCCAGCTTGGATGAAGACGTCTCCCGATAAGATTAGGTGTAATTAGTTTAAATATCTGTAATTTGTTTATTATTTTCTATAATTTAGTGGGGGGGGTTGTACTTTAGCTAATTTAATTTAATGTAGGTAATTGTATTTAATTTAGTTAATTTATTTAATTATATTGTAGTGTTAGGTGTTAGTGTAACTTAGGTTAGGTTTTATTTTACAGGTAAATGTGTCTTTATTTTAGCTAGGTAGTTATTAAATAGTTAATAACTATTCTACCTAGTTAAAATAAATACAAACTTGCCTGTAAAATAAAAATAAACCATAAGATAGCTACAATGTAACTATTAGTTATATTGTAGCTAGCTTAGGGTATATTTTATAGGTAAGTATTTAGTTTTAAATAGGAATAATGTAGTTAATGATAGTAATTTTATTTAGATTTATTTAAATTATATTAGGGGTTGTTAGGGTTATACTTAGGTTTAGGGGTTAATAACTTTAATATAGTGGCAGTGACGTTGGGGGCGGCAGATTAGGGGTTAATAAATGTAGGTAGGTGGCAGCAATGTTAGGGACGGCAGATTAGGGGTTATTAATATTTAACTAATGTTTGCGAGGCGGGAGTGCGGCAGTTTAGGGGTTAATATGTTTATTATAGTGGCGGCGATGTGGGGCGGCAGATTAAAGGTTAATAAGTGTAGTTAAGTGGCGGCAACATTGGGGGGGAGATTAGGGGTTAATAAATATAATGTAGGTGTCGGCGATGTTGGGGCAGCAGATTAGGCATTCATAAATATAATGTAGGTGGCGGCGGTGTCCAGAGCGGCAGATTAGGGGTTAAAATTTTTAGTATAGTGTTTACGATGTGGGAGGGCCTCGGTTTAGGAGTTAATAAGTAGTTTATGGGTGTTAATGTACTTTTTAGCACTTTAGTTATGAGTTTTATGTTACGGCGTTGTACCATAAAACTCTTAACTACTGACTTTTAAATGCGTTAGGACTCTTGATGGGGTAGGGTGTACCGCTCACTTTTTGGCCTACCAGGACAGACTCGCAATACCGGCGCTATGGAAGTCCCATAGAAAAAAGACTTTACGAAGTTTACATAAGTCGTTTTGTGGTAAGGCCAAAGAAGTGTGCGGTGCCCCTAAACCTTCAAGACTCGTAATAGAAGCGGGCGTAAAAAAGCAGCGTTAGAACGTCTTAACGCTGCTTTTTTACCCTAACGCACAACTCGTAATCTAGCTGAAAGTGAGTGAGAAATAATTAAAATTCCTATGTTCTTCACATAGAAGAAAATGTTCTTTTTATTTTTAATTAGAAAATTCTAGATATCTTATTATTGGTTTGTAATTAATATATACAGTATATATATATATATATATATATATATATATATAATATATATATATATATATATATATTATAAAAACATTTTCTATGTGAAGAACATTAAAATATTTAAAATATTAATATAAATGATATTGCAAGTTTCACTTTTTAACCCTTTAAAAAACATTTTATTATCTATTAAAAAGTGTATATATGTGTGTAATATTTTATTTTAATTTGTTTTACATTTGTTTTATGCAGCTTTTTTTAACCCTTACAATTTATTTCAGGTCTGACATCGCACTAAATATTGTAGCTCGGTTTCATTTTTCTTTCAAGTGCAAACTATAACTTTCAACTTGTAATACCAGCACAAATTAGCGCGGTTGCGATATCCATTGAAAGTATAGGTTGATTTTGAGTGAAGACAACTAACCCTTTACTGGTTAAACCCTTTACTATGGACTTGTAATATCAAAGTCTCGCACTAATGGTAGCACGGCCCAGCATTATTGTTATCGCGCCCACACTGTCATTAGCGTGCCACTTGTAATCTGACCCTATGTGTGTCATATTTTATGTCTGAAAACATTCAGGCATTCATAGGTTAATCACCTTGATGATTATTACTCGTTTCATTAACTGCTGCTGCGCTTAGGTATAAGGATGACGTCTGGGTACAGTAATGCTTAGTATGTATTTATTCACATAGACAAATTGATGACTCATAAAACACTACAAAACTAATAAAACATATTTTTACCGGAGTATGTTTTGCAAGCCTTTCTGAGTTTGATGCATCAGTTTGTTACACAAGTAATATTTTGTCTGTACCAATAGAATGACTCATCTTTTCCCAGAACAATTCTTTCTCAAACCTGTTCACACTGCATATTTCTCAGGGGTGAGAAAGGGAGAGCAAAGATTTAAAGGGGTATTATGTCTACCTGCTAGGAGGGATAGTGTGCCTTAGCTAGGGTTTCCAGCTGTGCCCCTTAAAACTATCAGACAGCCAATAGGTGACTGGGCATGGGTGGTAGTAGGTGGGGTCAAACAATGTCCCCCACAAAAACCCACCCTTCATACCACCATGTATATTTTTCACAACCGATTAGTCATGTTATCCCCTCAGTTGCCAGTAACACACATACACAGTAGTGGTTTGACCCCTTGACTGCCAAGAATATACAAAGCAATGAAAAGAGTCTGATTGGCATTAATGTAGGTGAAAAAACAGGACCACTCCCTAGAATGTCCATGGTTAGCCTCTCGTTTATGTCTGCAAGGTCCCCTATCCTTCTATTCATCAAGAATACTTTTCTATAACAAAAAAGACATATGAATATTTCCCAATCACAAACATCTGCAATAACCGTGCTTCTGAAGTTGTTACCGTTGTAACTGTTGCAACCGCTTAGCTATAGGATCTTGTTTCATGTGTGAGAGTTAATTTAATGGGTGCTTAATGCAACTATAGATAATATAACTATAATATAACAATAGAAAATATAGGCGAAGCAACTCTCAGTACATATTGACCATAATCTCGCCATCCCAATAAGTTCAATTGGCAAATTCATGAGCATTTATACATCTAGTACATTATCATTAGATTAGCTATCATTTTACACATGGCACATGGCAGGATGGGGTGGCAGGTGGCTTAGTTAAGGAGTCCTGGGTGCGGAGCGGAGACAAACCAAACCAGGGCAGAGCTGGGCAGGGAGTGGATATATCAGAGTGTGGCTAGGTGATCTTCAGCACTTTTATAAGGGGAGCTGCTAGAGGGACAACAGGTTGAGCCCCCAAACCCAGACTATCCTTCAAGATAAAACTCTGACACTAAAAATGAGACGCAGGCTGGGCAGAAATTTCATATTTTACTTTTGTTCTTAGTTAAGTGCCACAAGATGAGAGAGGGCCAAGTTTCATATAAGATCAGCATCAAAGCAAAATAGTTTTGGGTTGGCAATCTCTCTTTAAAGAAGTCTCAAAGGGAATTGAATACCATGACCTGCTTGTATAATATAGATTGTTAGCAAGTCCTCTCTATATTCATACTTAAAGGGACATGAAATACAAACATTTTATTTCATGATTCAGAAAGAGAATACAATTTTAAACAACATTCCAAATAACTTTGGAATCTACATGGGAAGTTGTTTAAAATCACATGCTCTATCTGAATCATGCAAGAAAAAAATGGGTTTCATGTCCCTTTAAAAGCAAACACGTTTGCTAGACAAACATACGGTTGTATGATTTCGGAAATGTTTGGGCTATTTTTACCATCCAGTTTTTTTTTTTTACAATCTGAAAAAAAAAAAAAAAAAAATTACAGCAGCAAAGAAGACCCAAAGTATGGAGCGTCAGAATGAAATAAGGAATGCAGCAGTGTGCCTGCTGGGAGATTTGTATGAACTATGACAAGTGCAGGGCCCTGCAGGAGGAAACTGGATGTGATGCGACTCCAGGGCTGTGAGCAGTGGTGCATGCAGTATATCTAGTCCTGCTGCCCATCTCTAGTCTATACATGTTCAACCTGCCTGCTATCCTTGGGATCGTGCTGCCTCCTGGGCACTGCCCAGCTATACCAGTGAGTCCCATGTAAGCAGACCTCTTTCAGCTAATACTCTTGCAAGCAAGAGGTCACCTGTAATTTGTATATTTTGTTCTGTGTTTTATTTGAAATGTTACTTTAGATTTCTCTG
Organism: Bombina bombina; assembly: GCF_027579735.1. Classification (NCBI taxonomy): domain Eukaryota; kingdom Metazoa; phylum Chordata; class Amphibia; order Anura; family Bombinatoridae; genus Bombina; species Bombina bombina. The sequence continues at coordinate 187,980,483 of NC_069503.1, read as the reverse complement.
GCGTTTTTTGTTAAATAAAAATAAAGAGATACAGCTTGAAAATAAATATTTCTCTTCCTTATTTTTTTATACATGCCTCAAAAATGTATCACTACATTGACATTTTTCTGCAAACTGAATAAATATTTTTTAAACAATATAAAACTTTAATTTTATTAGTATAATTTGCATATTTTTTGCAGTTGAGGGACAGACCTCTTAGTACACTTCTTAAATTGGATTGCCAGGTGTCCAGTATTAAACCAGACCATTATTTTAGCAGGCTTTCCAGTAAATCTTCACAAAAATACTGGACACTTAAATGTCTATTTTTAAAGTCTCCGAGTGTTAGCTAAATGTTACAGATCTCCTATACCTCAATGCATCACATATATAGGGTAGAAAGAAGTGTGGGGCAATAAAGGGGGGCAAATAACTAGGGCCTAGATTTGGAGTTCGGCGGTAGCCGTCAAAACCAGCGTTAGAGGCTCCTAACGCTGGTTTTGGCCGCCCGCTGGTATTTGGAGTCAGTGATTAAAGGGTCTAACGCTCACTTTTCAGCCGCGACTTTTCCATACCGCAGATCCCCCTACGCCATTTGCGTATCCTATCTTTTCAATGGGATCTTTCTAACGCCGGTATTTAGAGTCGTTTCTGAAGTGAGCGTTAGAGCTCTAACGACAAAATTCCAGCCGCCTGAAAATAGCAGGAGTTAAGAGCTTTCTGGCTAACGCCGGTTCATAAAGCTCTTAACTACTGTACCCTAAAGTACACTAACACCCATAAACTACCTATGTACCCCTAAACCGAGCCCCCCACATCGCCGCCACTCGATTAAAATTTTTAACCCCTAATCTGCCGACCGCCACCTACGTTATACTTATGTACCCCTAATCTGCTGCCCCTAACCCCGCCGACCCCTGTATTACATTTATTAACCCCTAACCTGCCCCCCACAACGTCGCCGCCAGCTACTTAAAATAATTAACCCCTAATCTTCCGACCGCAAAGCGCCGCCATACGTTATCCCTATGTACCCCTAATCTGCTACCCCTAACACCGCCGACCCCTATATTATATTTATTAACCCCTAATCTGCCCCCCTCAACGTCGCCGACACCTGCCTACACTTATTAACCCCTAATCTGCCGAGCGGACCTGAGCGCTACTATAATAAAGTTATTAACCCCTAATCCGCCTCACTAACCCTATCATAAATAGTATTAACCCCTAATCTGCCCTCCCTAACATCGCCGACACCTAACTTCAATTATTAACCCCTAATCTGACGACCGGAGCTCACCGCTATTCTAATAAATTGATTAACCCCTAAAGCTAAGTCTAACCCTAACACTAACACCCCCCTAACTTAAATATAATTTACATCTAACGAAATAAATTAACTCTTATTAAATAAATTATTCCTATTTAAAGCTAAATACTTACCTGTAAAATAAATCCTAATATAGCTACAATATAAATTATAATTATATTATAGCTATTTTAGGATTAATATTTATTTTACAGGCAACTTGTATTTATTTTAACTAGGTACAATAGCTATTAAATAGTTAAGAACTATTTAATAGTTACCTAGTTAAAATAATAACAAATTTACCTGTAAAATAAATCCTAACCTAAGATATAATTAAACCTAACACTACCCTATCAATAAAATAATTAAATAAACTACCTACAATTACCTATAATTAACCTAACACTACACTATCAATAAATTAATTAAACACAATTGCTACAAATAAATACAATTAAATAAACTAGCTAAAGTACAAAAAATAAAAAAGAACTAAGTTACAAAAAATAAAAAAATATTTACAAACATAAGAAAAATATTACAACAATTTTAAACTAATTACACCTACTCTAAGCCCCCTAATAAAATAACAAAGCCCCCCAAAATAAAAAATTCCCTACCCTATTCTAAATTAAAAAGTTACAAGCTCTTTTACCTTACCAGCCCTGAACAGGGCCCTTTGCGGGGCATGCCCCAAGAATTTCAGCTCTTTTGCCTGTAAAAGAATAAATACAATACCCCCCCCCCAACATTACAACCCACCACCCACATACCCCTAATCTAACCCAAACCCCCCTTAAATAAACCTAACACTAAGCCCCTGAAGATCTTCCTACCTTGTCTTCACCATACCAGGTTCACCGATCCGTCCTGGCTCCAACATCTTCATCCAACCCAAGCGGGGGTTGGCGATCCATCATCCGGTGCTGAAGAGGTCCAGAAGAGGCTCCAAAGTCTTCCTCCTATCCGGCAAGAAGAGGACATCCGGACCGGCAAACATCTTCTCCAAGCGGCATCTTCGATCTTCTTCCATCCGGTGCGGAGCGGGTCCATCTTGAAGCAGGCGCGCGGATCCATCCTCTTCTTCCGTTGTCTCCCGACTAATGACGGTTCCTTTAAGGGACGTCATCCAAGATGGCGTCCCTCGAATTCCGATTGGCTGATAGGATTCTATCAGCCAATCGGAATTAAGGTAGGAATTTTCTGATTGGCTGATGGAATCAGCCAATCAGAATCAAGTTCAATCCGATTGGCTGATCCAATCAGCCAATCAGATTGAGCTCGCATTCTATTGGCGGGGGTGGGTATTGTATTTATTCTTTTACAGGCAAAAGAGCTGAAATTCTTGGGGCATGCCCCGCAAAGGGCCCTGTTCAGGGCTGGTAAGGTAAAAGAGCTTGTAACTTTTTTAATTTAGAATAGGGTAGGGAATTTTTTATTTTGGGGGGCTTTGTTATTTTATTAGGGGGCTTAGAGTAGGTGTAATTAGTTTAAAATTGTTGTAATATTTTTCTTATGTTTGTAAATATTTTTTTATTTTTTGTAACTTAGTTCTTTTTTATTTTTTGTACTTTAGCTAGTTTATTTAATTGTATTTATTTGTAGCAATTGTGTTTAATTAATTTATTGATAGTGTAGTGTTAGGTTAATTGTAGGTAATTGTAGGTAGTTTATTTAATTATTTTATTGATAGGGTAGTGTTAGGTTTAATTATATCTTAGGTTAGGATTTATTTTACAGGTAAATTTGTTATTATTTTAACTAGGTAACTATTAAATAGTTCTTAACTATTTAATAGCTATTGTACCTGGTTAAAATAATTACAAAGTTGCCTGTAAAATAAATATTAATCCTAAAATAGCTATAATATAATTATAATTTATATTGTAGCTATATTAGGATTTATTTTACAGGTAAGTATTTAGCTTTAAATAGGAATAATTTATTTAATAAGAGTTAATTAATTTCGTTAGATGTAAATTATATTTAAGTGAGGGGGTGTTAGTGTTAGGGTTAGACTTAGCGTTAGGGGTTAATACATTTATTAGAATAGCGGTGAGCTCCGCTCGGAAGATTAGGGGTTAATAATTGAAGGTAGGTGTCGGCGATGTTAGGGAGGGCAGATTAGGGGTTAATACTATTTATGATAGGGTTAGTGAGGCGGATTAGGGGTTAATAACTTTATTATAGTAGCGCTCAGGTCCGCTCGGCAGATTAGGGGTTAATAAGTGTAGGCAGGTGTCGGCGACGTTGAGGGGGGCAGATTAGGGGTTAATAAATATAATATAGGGGTCGGCGATGTTAGGGCAGCAGATTAGGGGTACATAGGGATAACGTAGGTTGCGGCGGTTTACGGAGCGGCAGATTAGGGGTTAAAAAAAATATGCAGGTGTCAGCGATAGCGGGGGCGGCAGATTAGGGGTTAATAAGTGTAAGGTTAGGGGTGTTTAGACTCGGGGTACATGTTAGAGTGTTAGGTGCAGACGTAGGAAGTGTTTCCCCATAGGAAACAATGGGGCTGCGTTAGGAGCTGAACGCTGCTTTTTTGCAGGTGTTAGGTTTTTTTTCAGCTCAAACAGTCCCATTGTTTCCTATGGGGAATCGTGCACGAGCACGTTTTTGAGGCTGGCCGCGTCCGTAAGCAACTCTGGTATCGAGAGTTGCATTTGCGGTAAAAATGCTCTACGCTCCTTTTTTGGAGCCTAACGCAGCATTTGTTTGAACTCTCGATACCAGAGTTAATTTTATGGTGCGGCCAGAAAAAAGCCGCGGAGCGTTAACAGCCCTTTTACCGCCAAACTCCAAATCTAGGCCTAAGTGTGTTATAGTCAGTCTAAGAGGAAAAATGATTTGTATGCTACTGGCAGCCAAGGGGTATAATGACTTTTCGTTTGTGAAAATGATAAATAGTGGGATCAAGACTCGGGACTTAGGTAGAGCTTTTGGGGGGCATTGTATGACCCTACCTACCATCGTGCCCAGACACCAACAGATTGTGAAATATTTTTGTGGAGGGCAGCTGGCAACCCTATTCTTGAGTATGTTTATCTTATATCCTTTGCAGTGGCCAATTTGGAGAGACAAAAATCAGCACAAATCAAGCAATCACTGTGCAACATGTAAGAAGATCAGGGTTCTGAAATCCATGGAAGACAATCTGTCTGGGGAAGTGGAAGGCTTTTCTATGTTTTCTATGTTTGACAAGGAAATCATTAAAGGGACATAAAACATAATTTTTTTTCTTTCATGATTCAGCTAGAGCATTCAGTTTCAAACAACTTTCCAATTTACTTCTATTATAAATTTTTCTTGTTATCCTTTGTTAAAAAGTAAGAAGGTACTTTCCGGAGTGTGCACGTGTCTGCAGCACTATATGGCAGCAGTTTTGCAACGATGTTATAAATTAAAAGAGCACTAGATGGCAGCACTATTTCCTGTCATGTAGTGCTCCAGACATGTGCACGCTACCTATCTAGATATCTCTTCAACAAAGAATAACAAGAGAACTAAGCAAATTTGATAATATAAGTCAATTGGAAACTTTTTTGAAATTGTATTCTCTAGCTGAATCATGAAAGAAAAATATTGGGTTTTATGTCCCATAAATAAACATTCCATTGTTTTTAGTCTGAGTACAAGTTTCATAGTTTGGAACTGTGATTGGTGCTTTATTTTTAGCTTTTAAGAACATTGACCTCAATCCCAATCTATCAAGATTGTACAAAAACACTGGCACTGACACTTTGCTGAAAGATATTACTATGAAGGGAACACAAATCATTTTTAGAAAAAAAAATGAAATTTGAAATCCATCCTGGATCCCCAAGCAAACTGAAAACAAACAAAGCAACAAAAAAACGGCTTCAGAATACAACTAAGGAGTTCTTTAAATGCAACAGGCTTAACTATATTGCATACACACAAATACAGCTACCAAACAGCTCACTTCAACATCTAATAATACAGAATTTGAAATACAAACATTGGTAAACTGTATAACAGAATATGTAGTCTACCTATTACAGTGTAGCTGTAAATAACAGTACATAGGGCGCACTAATAGACCACACAAAAAAATGTCTCCTAGAACATATAACCAACATTGAAAATGGAGACAAATCACATAGTCTCTCTGATCATTACATGACTCATCATAACAAAAAATCTAAAAGGCACTGTATTGGAACATATTAAATCAGCTCCAGAGGGTTTAAGTAAAGAGACTTTCCTTAGAAGAGAGATATACTTGATCCACACTCTAAATACCATGACACCAAAAGGACTCCGTACAGATAATGATCTTGCAGCTTTCCTGATATAACAATTCCACTTTTTAAGATTCAGTGCCATAACATATCTTTTTGTATGCCAATTTCCTGAACACATTTTTGTATATTTGTACATATAACATAAAATCTGTAATGAAATCTTACAGTTCAGTATACTCCCAATTTCCATATAGATATATCAATTCTCTAAAAAAAATATTTATTAAAAAAACGGATCGCTATATAAATTAGAGCAATATCTTAACAGTTAAATACATAACTTTTAATTTTAACAAACTTTATTTTCCTATATTTCCGCATATTATATATGAGGACACACTGTTCCACATGTCTGAATAATTTAGTACTCATCATTTATCTATAATACCTTAAAGGGACACTCAAGTCAAAATTAAACTTTCATGATTCAGATAGAGCATGTAATTTTAAACAACTTTCCATTTTACTTCATAAACAAAATGTGCACAGTCTTTATATATACACTTTTTGTGTCACCACTTACCATCTCCTACTTAGCATGTGCAATAATTCACAGAATATATGTATATGCATTTGTGATTGGCTGATGGCTGTCACATGATACAGGAGGAGTAGAAATAGTCATAACTTTTGATGTCTAAATTTTCATTGTCTTTTTATCATGCATTTGTTGATTATGCAAATCTACTGTATTTACTGGTCTTTTAAGAACCATCATATTGTTATTTCAAATAGGACCGTGGTATCTAGCAACTTAGCACAAAGGTCCTCCACAACCATTGAACAAAAGTACCCCACATTATCTCTCAATATAAACATTGAGCCATGTGGCAAAGGTTTTTTTTGCATCTTAGCACATGATCGCGTCACATGAAGCACCAGACCCAATAAAAAAATATTCCTATGTGGACATCAAACTTAAAGTGTCTCATCACGTGACCGTGTCACATGATGCATGTGAACCAATAACATTTCACGGTATTCTTATGGGCATGCCACAGCCCACACTATTTCAACTCAACACCAGAACACAACTTTCATGATATTGATGTGATATCCAATGCTGTATTATTACCTCATACTTGCTTGAGGTTTTCAAATGTGAACAAATAGTATTGATAACTATAAAGATAACTATAAAGTTTTTATTAAAAGCAATACTACACTATTTTGCTCTTTCTTTCTTTTCATGGTGTTCTTTCAACTATCCTGTGACGCCACAAGGAATTACTCCCCAGACGTCCTCCTCTACCATACTCCAACAGACTAGTAAAGTATACTCCAAACAGATACCCTTCACAGATGTGGCAACTTACCTTATTTTGTTTGAGGTAACTTCTAGTAAGTGGAACTTAACAGGCAGTAGGCATTTATACGTGGGCTACTGACACCTATACTACACTAACTACTAAGACTTTTGTATCCATAACACACTATAGTGCTGAAACATCCTTGTTTAAACATATATACACATATAAATGCATAAGTGTATATATAAAAAAAAAATATATATATATATATCTCCAATAGCACGTGTTTCCCCGGTGTGTTGAACACGGCACATTATGCCGATTTGAGCTTTCTGCTTGTCCTGATGAAGGCTTCTATGTAAGCCGAAACGTCGACTTACGACTTTACTATGTTGATACTATGAATAATAAATGAAATTCTATTTGCTGTTATGCAATTTACACAAATCCTGAGAGTGCCCTCCCTTTCTGAGGTCTTATATATATATATATATATATATATATATATATATATATATATATATATATATATATATATATATATATATATATATAAAAAAAATATATATATATATATATATAAAAAATATATATATATATATATATACACACACACATAGATACACACACACACATATTTAGACATGTAAATATATGTATTTCAATTGTAAAGCCCCTTTGGGTACCTTTTTTGTCTAACACCTGAGACCTCATATCTTTAAACCCTTATAACTTTTTATTGTAATATTTTTTTAATAAAATAGTGTTATTATGAGTGTAACTGTACTTTTATATACCATTTTGATGTATTTTGTGCAACTTTTTTGTCTCGCTTAACAGTTAACCAAAGTTCTGAAGTCGGTCTAACCTGACGCGTGTTAAATTAAATTGCTCTCAAGCGAACACGTTTACTTTCAACCTGTAATACTTCCATTGCGCGCAAAGAACCGCAATAAACCCCTTTTCACTCATGTGCAACAGTTAGCGCACCACATTATAATCTAGCCCTTGATGTAGTTAAAAGGTTTCCTATATGTGCTGAAAAAAAATAGTTATGTACAAATTATCATGGTTCAGAATAAAAAAAATTAAAATAAAACTTTATTGGTCTGGTCTGTTAAAACAAAGTAAAACCAAAACACAGGCAATGATGTAGAATGGTGTATAAAATAATAGTGATATACTGTTTAAATGGATTTAAATCTTCCCTTAGGTATAAATTGCTTGTTTATAAATATCCAGCTTTAAACACAGTTCATTTGTGAATGAAGTGTTGTGGTGTCTGTGGCTCATTTGTATGTATAAAGCCTTCTAATTCTCCCTTCTCTTAAACAATTATGTTTTCAATAGCTTTTTACGTGCTGAAAGACGGAGCATGCACTATGTACACACCTATATCAATAAGAGGGCAGGTGCTGCAGAAATGTAAGCTTGTTCTTTTATTATCGCTCATTGTTACAGTACCAAATGCAAAATAAACAGGTAAAAGAAAATCCCCATACCCCAACAGCAGTGAAGCTTGTATGTTTGTAAGAATTAAGCCAGTGGGATATGTTTCTAAATTGACCAGAAAATGGTATTTGAAACATTGTATATATTTATGTTTTAAAAAGATTTTTACTGGTATAATGTTATACACGTATCAGTTCAGGGGTTGCAGTGTCAGAGAGTGCTGTTTTGCCTAGTATAGTGAACAGTCCTTTAGTCGTGGAAGAGGAGCGTACTATGGTGGGCAGTCCTTCAGACATGGTAGAGGGGCATACTATAGTTAACAGTCCTTCGGTCATGGAAGAGGGGCATACAAGTTAGGGCCTGAGGCAGATGGTGGTAGGAGACTATTATTCATAAGGTTGATAGGGTAATTTGTCATCCAGACCCTTTAAATAGAACAGTTTGCTGTCTTCGTGTTAGGCATATTGTTAAGCGTATTGATTGTTAGAGGGATGTGGGTCTGATCCTGCAGTCATGGTACATATTGGTACTAATGAAGGAATCAGCGGGAGATGGAGAGTCCTAAAAAATGACTTCAGGTAGTTAGGTAACAAGCTTAAAGCAAGGACCTCCAAAGTAATATTTTCTGAGATATTACCAGTGCTGTGTGATATCTCATTAAGGCAGAAGGAGATAAGGTTGGTTAATTCATGATTAAAAACATGGTGTAAAAATGAGGGGTTTGACTTTTTAGAACACTGGGCTGACTTTTCACTTGGGTACAATTTGTACAGTAAGGATGGATTGCACCTGAATGACATGGGTGCAGATGTGTTGGGGAAAGGATGGTAGCACGTTTAGAGAATCTTTTAAACTAGGCAATAGGGGGAAGGGTCAGTTAGAACACATTATAACAGAGAGATCAGTCTGTGAATATGTCACTTCTATAGCATCTCAAGGAAGGGATGACTTAAGAAATGTCACATTAGAAAGTATAGAGGAAAGCACACCAAGTAGCAGCAAAAAAACACATGAAAATTAAATGTATGACAACAAATGCAAGAAGCATGACAGGTAAAATGGGGGAGCTGGAGCTCTTAGTTGCAGAAGAGGACTATGACATTATCAGTATAACTGAAACTTGGTGGGGTGATTTACATGACTGGGCAGTTAACTTATAGGGGTATACTTTAGTTAGGAGGGACAGGAATAATAAAAGGGGTGGAGGAATCTGCATGTATTTTAAACCTAACCTTAAACCTACTAAACCAGTTCTTTTCTTCAGTATATACAAGAGAGAAACCAATGGAGGATACTTTGGAAAAGACTAGAACATGCCGGCACATACCATTAACTGGGATATGTATAGAGGATATCAGGAAAAAACTGGATAATATTAAAGTAAATAAAACTCCAGGCCTAGATGGAATTCACCCTAGGGTGTTAAATGAACTTAGCACTATTATAGATAAACCTCTACTCTTAATTTAATCAAGACTCATTATCCTCAGGCATGGTCCCCCAGGATTGGTGTAAAGCTGATGTGGTGCCACTCTTCAAAAAGGGAAGCAGGGATGATCCAGGAAGCTATAGACCAGTTAGCCTGACATCAATAGTGTGAAGATATTTGAAGGGATTATAAAGTATTATATTAATGAGCATATTCGTGTAAAAAAGATTTAGAGTTCAAATCAGCACGGTTTTATGAGAAATAGATCATGTCAAACTAATCTAATTAGATTATATGAGGAAGTAAGTAAAAATATAGATAAAGGGGAATCAGTTGATGTGATATACTTAGATTTTGCAAAGGCATTTGATACAGTGCAGATTAATGCACAACAGTAAGGGACTGGGAATAGCTGAAAATGTTAGCTCATGGATAAATAACTAGATAAAAGATAGGGAGCAACGACTAGTAGTGAATAGATCATACTCAGATTGGACAAAGGTAATCAGTGGAGTCCCCCAGGGATCAGTACTGGACCGTGTTCTTTTTAATATTTTTATAAATGACTTGGAGCAAGGATTAAATAGCGACATCTCTATTTTTACAAATGATACTAAGTTAAGTAAGGTCATTAGGTCTGCAAAAATTAGAAGTATGGGCAGGTAAATGGAAAATGAGATTTAATACGGGAAAATACAATGTTCTACATTTTGGAAGTAAACATAAGCAGGCAATTTATTAGTTAAATTGGACAAGACTTAGCCAAACATAGGAGGAAAGGGATTTGGGAGTAGTAATAGATAACAAGCTAAAGATGGGTGCACAATGCAGGGCAGCGGCTTCAATAGCTAATAAGACACAAGCATGTATTAAAAGAGGCATTGATTCAAGGGAGGAAAGTATAATTCTGCCACTATATAAATCCCTGGTAAAACCTCACCTTGAGTATGGAGTGCAGTTCTGGGGACCAATCGCAAAAAAAGATACTGCAGAACTAGAAAAAGGGCCACAAAGCTAATAAAGGGAATGGAGAATTTAAGCTATGAGGAGAGGCTAGCCAAACTGGGTCTGTTTTCTTTAGAAAAAAGGCGCTTGAGAGGTGACATGATTACTTTATATAAATATATTCAAGGCCCATATACAGAGATGGCAGAAGCTCTGTTTATTCCAAGAAAATTGTTTGTGACAAGAGGTCACAATTTAAGGTTGGAGGAAAGGAGATTTAATCTCCTGCAACGGAAATGTTTTTTCACTGTAAGAGCAATAAAATTATGGAATTCATTACCAAAGGAGGTAGTGAATGCGAATACCATAGATACATTTAAAAATTGTTTGGATACATTTCTGTCTAGAAACAGAATTCATCGATATGATTGCTAGTATTAAAAGGGTCACCTTTTAGTGGGATTATTTAAGCTTAAAATTAGCTTTTTGTAAGTATTTTACTGTATATTTTTATAGGTTGAACTCGATGGACTTCGGTCTTTTTGCAACCTTTTCTACTATGTTACTATGTTATATACACACAAAAAAACACTCATACAAATATACATGTATACTGTACACACATACAGTACACACACAATACAGGTATACTGTACAAATACACACAATACAGGTCTACTATACACACTCACCATAAGGGTATGCTATAAACACACACAAACACACAATTATGCTGTACACAAATACACACATAATTCAGGTATACTGTACATGCACACACACACACAATACAGGGATATTGTACACTCACACACAGACACACAAACACACACAATAGAGGTATACTGTACACTCACACAATACAGGTATATTCTGCACACATACAAACCCATATAAAAGTATGGAGTTACACAAAAAGAAATAGAAAAGCATACAGGTACACTGTTACATATACACATGTGCACGAGCACACAGGTATATAGTCTCTTGCCCATACACACTCATACTATTAAACAAACACACACATGCGCACATACAGACAAAATACCTAGGAAATCCAAAGGCAAAACTTAAATAAATGGCGAAGTTTATGTAGTTCACCAAAAAAAAAACATGGAATGTTTAAAATTAAACTCCCTCACCCTAAAGAATTGAATAATATAATAGAGGGGTAGGCAACCTGTTTGTGTATGGCCTGCAAGATAACAATAATTTTTTTAGGTAGGTTCAAAAAAAATAAAATTATATATATATAATATATATATATTGTGAGAGGGGCGGAGCCTGGCTGTGCAGGAGTATGGCCGCGTCTGGATAGTGCTCCAGAGCCGTAGGTCGACCAAATGATATCAAAAATAACAAAAGAGACCTGAGTTATGAGCTGAATCTACCTGAACTGAGCCTGAATTGAGCCCAAGAACCAAGGGAAATCATTGCTAACTGCTAATTGACTTTCTGAGTCGTGACTTTTTGCCCCCGGTGTTACTTGTATACCTGTGCGCTACCTGTGCAGTGGATCTGTGGCCCAGTTTGCAGCGTCGGCACTGAGCTTGTGCTGAGCTTGCCGCCGACTTGTGCCTTAGAGTTTGGGGTTTTTGCCACTACTACCGCCAATACCGGGGAAAGGACCGGGTACTTGTACTTCTGAGCGCCTCTTTACCTGTGGAGCGGGTATCTCCCGCATCGGCTGCTGCGGTGCTGTGGGGGCTGGCGGAGGGAGACCGGAGGCGTGCACAGCCCGGCGTTTTGGGTATACAGCTGGAGTGGTGTACTTGAGGTGCCGTGAGACCCGCTTTCTAGCCTTCTAGCCTTCTTAATTTTCCTCCATAAGGATTGGTGAGATACTGTTTGTTTGTTTCACTGTCAGTAAACACGGAAAAAGGCAAAAGGGGCTGAGAGACTTCACGGCTTTACAGAGGATCACGATCTGTTTACTGAGTGGGTGTGTATTAAGAGTATTAAGAGCTTACATAGAGC